>NC_068984.1:108181264-108183335 GCF_001194135.2 Octopus bimaculoides | reverse complement strand
TGTGTGTGTGTGTGTGTGTGTGCATGTGTGTGTGTGTGTGTGTGTGTGAATGCTTGTGTGTGTATGTGTGTATAGGTGGGTGTTGGTTTGTCTGCCTATACATGATTGTGTGACGGTATCTGTCTATATCTCACAGACTGTTTCTAAGTCATGTTTATTTGTATTCACAACACACACACACACACACACAAAGACGTACACACATACACGCACAGACACACTGTCGCACACACACACACACACGTATACACATTCACTGATTTTCGTTTTTACACACAATTGTACACACAAACACATGCATATGTGCACATGTTCTCATAAACACTACTTCACATTAAACTTCAAACTTCATACATACACTAAAATCTTTCATTGTTTTCTTTCTTTATTTCTATCTTTCTTTCTTTCTTTCTTTCTATGTGTGTGTGTACGAGTATACTTTATCCCTCTCTTTCTCTCTCTCTCTCTCTCTTTCTATCTATCTCTCACCCCCGCGCTCTCTCTCTATATAAATAGATATAGATATATATGTATACTCTCATGTGTGTGTGTGTATATATATATATATATATATATATATATATATATATATATATATATATATATATATATATATGCATATCTACCTATCTATATTTGTAAGCCAATATGTTACACACACAACCATACATATATATACATATATATATATATATATTCAAACACACGCATACACATACACGCATATCTATCTATCTATCTATCTATCTATCTATTTACATGTGTGTGTGTGTATATATATATATATATATACATATATATATATATATATATACACACATACATACATACATACATACACACACACATATATATACACATACATATGTACATAAATATAAATATATAAATACACGCACATGTACAAACCATCGTATATGAGTGTATATAAGTGAGTGTATGTTTGTTTTTATGTCTGAGAACACCACAAGGTCACTTTGACACACAATCTCTCAGACACAACACACACTCACGCTCACATACACACACATACATACACTCACACACTAGTAAGAGACACACCATAGAGAAAGACACACGCACACACCATAGACTCATACGTATACACACATATACCCACATACGCGCGCGCGTACAAATGCACACACACACACACACACACACACACACACACAGAGCCAATCAGATGAACAGTGAAACTCTACTATAAAGCCCACGGCCTGCACTTCACAGCTAACACCTACAAAACCTACATACACACACACACGCACTACATACACACACACACACACACACACTCACACACGGATACATACGCACACTCACACAATTCATTCTACACGGTGGTGGTGTTGGCAGTGATGGCGTGGGGTTGGTGATGGAGGTGGAAATGTGATTTTGAATATTTATTGACTGACAAAAAATATTACAATATTTGCATCAATCTGTTTGTTTCCGTTTAATCATATCTTTAAAATTTATTATATCCGCACGTGGAGATGTATTGTCCACAAACTGACCACACAATGCCCACATACTGACTCCAGACTGACCACAAACAGTCTAAAAACTGACAATAGGCACAGGCGTGACTGCGTGATAAGTTTGCTTTCCAACCACACGGTTCCGGGCTCAGTCCATCTCAGTCCCATAGTGTAACCTCGGACTGATCAAAGCTTTGTGTGAGTGGATTTGGTAAATAGCAGCTCTCTGTGTGTTTGTGTTTGTATGTTTGTTTGTGTGTGTATGTGTGAGAGTGTTTGCACGTATATATATATAATATAATGGACTTAGTTTTGAGAGGGACAGAAATACTATTGAGCCACTTAACGGTAAACTTAAATATGGAAGAAATCTAGAAATACGGTATTGATCTCCAAATTTTGATTTTTTGTTTGATTTATTTATTGTTTGTTTGTTTGTTCTAAAAGATTATTCCCCGAAGAAGTGTATGGCAACTTATATGTTTGACTTAAACTTGACGGTCAACTATAGCTTTATACAGAAATGTTGACATAGGAATAAATAACATTGATATGGATATTAGCGTCAAATCTCTCTCTTAAATGTA
>NC_068984.1:108180152-108180858 GCF_001194135.2 Octopus bimaculoides | reverse complement strand
CTTCAAACAGCTTATAATTACGCTGCCATGAGCAAAACACAAGTTTACGAGTGGTTTTCACGCTTTAGGAATGGTCACTTGTCGCCCGAAGACCAACCTCGTTCAGGACGACCGTTGACCTACCGAACAAATGAAAACATCACGATAATTGATGAACTGATCTCGGAGGACCGTCGCTGAAGAATTGATAAACTTGTTGATATGACAGGTCTGTTCTGGAGCTCCTACCAAGGAATTTTGAGTGAGGAATTCCGAATAAAAAGCAAACTTTTTGTTTCGCTTGCTCACGGAAGATTAAAAGCAGTCAGGAGTGAATGTGTGTTATGAATTGAAAGAATAGTTGGAAGTTGATCTTGCTCCCTGCGACTTGTTTTTGTTACTTCAAATGGAAGGGGTTTTCCTTAATGGAAAACGTTTCACAGATGTGGAAGAGGAGAAGAAAAAATTGACAGAGGCGTTAAAAGGCACCACTTCGCATATGTTCCTGGACTGCTTCGAACAGTGGAAAACACGTCCGCTAATATCCATTATTATTGTAATTTATTCCTATGTCAACATTTCTGTATGAGGCTATATTTGACTGTCAAATTTAAGTCAAACATATAAGTTGCCTTACACGTCTTCAGGGAATACATTTGAGAACAAACAAAAATCAAACAAAAGTCAAGAATGGGAGATCAATACCACATTTCTAGGTTTCGTCCAT
>NC_068984.1:108178654-108179575 GCF_001194135.2 Octopus bimaculoides | reverse complement strand
AACGTAGACAGAGTGAGAAACGAGAACATGAGAAACAAAAACATAGAAGACGAACTTTTTTCGAACAACGAAAAAAACGTGTTTTTGATGTCCTGTACCCATATATACATGTATATATACATATATATGTAGGTATGTACATATTTGTATGTATATATGCATATATTTATATATTATTTATATTATTATATGTTCGAACGCCACGCATCCTTTTCCAAGTAAGTTTTATCGTAATAATTACGATGCGCACACTTATTCAATTTCTTTTCTGTCTATCTATCTCCCTCTCTTGTTCTTCTTCCTTTCTTCGTTTCTCTCCCACCCTTACCCTATTCTTCTCCTCCCCCTTCACTGTTCCCTCTCTCTCTCTCACTCTTCCTCCTTGACTCTCTCGTTGCTCACACGTGACCAACGGCCATTCTTTCTTTCTTCCACTTCCTTCCAAAAGACAAGGCGTGCTTTTATCTGTCTCTTCTCAAAGCTCGTTTTTCCAGCGTTCACCGCTTCATATCGTCTTGGCTTAACAGTCCTCACCGTTTGTTTTTACTGTTTTATTCTCACTGTTCTGTTTTTGTTACCACTTTCACCCTCCGCAAAAAATTCCAAATTTTATTTAATTTGCTTTGCAGGAAGGACTGTTTTAACAAAGTCGTGTCTTGTCCTTACCTTCGAAACGCAGAGTAGATAAAACAGGGGACAACTGATGAAGGGAATGTTCTTTATGTTGCATGTCTCGTTTCTCTGTTCGTTTTCTTTCGTTGTTCGAAAAAAGTTCGTTTTTTATGTTTTAGTGTTTTATGTTCTTGTTTCTTATTCTGTCTACGTTTTTTAATGTCCTGTACCCATATATGCATGTATATATACATATATATGTAGGTATGCACATATATGTATGTATATATGAATATATATATATATATA
>NC_068984.1:108176624-108177753 GCF_001194135.2 Octopus bimaculoides | reverse complement strand
GAGAGAGAGAGAGAGAGAGAGAGAGAGAGAGAGAGAGAGAGAGAGAGAGAGCGAAGAGACATAATGTTATTATTATTATTATTATTATTGAGTGAGAGGGAATGCACGCCATCAAAGTGACACTGGGGTACAAATATACGAAGCCCAGTATACCCATCATGACTATCCGTCTGACATGGGTACACCAGGCACATGCATCACAACCATACGTGCGCGACATGATGATTTCATATCAAGATAAACAGCGCATGACCTTGCAAGTGGGGGACAAGTTAGGATTTTCTTCAGGTTGAGTAGCCCACCCGCTCAAAAGGTTTTTGAAAAAGGATTGTTTAAGGATGAATAAAATACCCATGTTTCCAGAGGTGAATTATTCAAACCCCAAAGAATTCCTCTCAACATGGGGCTATGTTGCTCCCCAACTTCTGCTCATGATCAGAGATGCAGATATTCTTAGCTATCAAGGGACATGCTCAACTGGTTAAGGTCAAACAACTGACAAGCAAATCTGTGGTATTGAGCAGAATATTTGCTGTATCCCATCTTTTATACCATGAGAAAACATTTACATGTTAACACTTCCAATCAGTTAAGATGAGAAGCCATGAGGGCTAGTGCCTAGTTATTATTGTTATTATTATTATTGTTCAGTAGTTTTATTTTTATAACGTGCTTTCACTTCACTACCGAGCGCAGCTCTGTGCGCCTTGGGTATGTGCTGTGGTTTGCTGTGGTGCTCTTATGGTTACTGTATTGAAAGTGTTTTGCGTAGGATGTGTGCTGTGCCCAGTAGTGCAATTTTCTGTATGTTATATATATTTGTAAGTCCTGGTGTTTTTGTTATGTATTTGTCTGAATATTTTTTTATTATACCTAAGGCAAGGTAACACTTCCTGAAGATATAGAGTCAAAATTAAAAGAAGAGTGCCATTGTTATCTAGTGAGCGATATTTCGACATCTTGTGTGTCTTCAACTGGTTCAAAAAATAGATTTGTCAATCTACTTCATTTTGCTTAATATAGAAAGGATTGAGGTAACTCCTCCTGAAGATATAGAGACAAAATTAAAAGAAGAGTGCCATTACCTCAATCCTTTCTATATTAAGCAAAATGAAGTAGATTGACAAAT
>NC_068984.1:108171801-108173370 GCF_001194135.2 Octopus bimaculoides | reverse complement strand
CTTTTTACAGTCAAGATTTGTTTATGGTCCATTCAAGTAGTGAGTTCTTATTGAGTGAGTTGTATCCAGGTATGGGTAGCTTGTCTGGTATTCCGTTTAAAGCTGATAGGATCCTTTTCCTCTTTTATCTGTTTCGAGACAATGTTAAACAGGGCAGGGCCTGTTGAGGAAAAGAAATTATGCCGCAGTGTACCTATATGTTGTGATCCTGAATTGAGCAGGGGACGTATGGCTCGTGGTCCCAGCCTTGGATGAACCTTGAAACTAATGTTCAGGTCGTTTAGGTAATGCTGGCGGTATATTTTCCACATCGTACAAATGATGTACTGTTCGTGGCGGCGCTGGAGAGAGTAGAGCTTCAAGGCTTTAAGACAATCCCAGTAATCAAGATCAGTCATGCCTTCAATTCGTTTGGTGAGTACCCTCTGGGGTGATTCAATCCTCGAGATGTTTTGCTTTGTATGAGGAGACCACAAGGGGCAGCTGTATTCGAGATGTGGCCGTACAAAGGAGGAGAAGAGTGGAATGATGACACCTTGTTCTCTGGACCGGAAGGTTCTTAAGATCCAGGTGCTCATCTTACGAGCTATATTGACCTTATTGTTGATGTGGGCACTCCAGTTGAGATTGTTGTCAACAATTACACCCAGATATCTGATATTGGATGCCGTGAGCGGTTCCCCTGAAGGAAAAGAGTATGGCTATTTTAGTATAGACTTTCTTCCAAAATGCATCAGCTCAAATTTTCCCTCGTTCAGTTTCATTTTGTTTTTGTCTGCCCATTGACTCACAGTATATAGATCAGACTGGAGTTGGGTTCGGTCTTCCTCTTCATTGATGATTTGCTGGAGCTTAGTGTCATCAGCAAATATTTTTCACTTTGCAGGGATTTACGACGCTGGAAAGGTCATTTATATAAATTATAAAGAGAAGCGGGCCCAAGACAGTCCCCTGAGGGACACCACTGGTGACTTTTGCTGGGCTTGAGTGGACTCCATCGACCACAACTTCTTGTGTCCTATTCTCCAGGAAATACTTAATCCAGTGTAGAAGTTTTCCACGGATTCCAACATTTGCCAATTTTGTGAGTAAGATATTATGGTCAACCCTGTCGAATGCTTTACTGAAGTCAAGATATATGACATCAGCGTTCGAACCTGTTCCCAAGGCTTTAAGTGGTGTAAGAGCTGTGTTAGACAGTCCCTGCCACACCGAAAGCCATGCTGGTTTGCATTTAGGAGTTTGTGGGTCTCCAGGAAGTCACTTATCCTTGATCTTACCATGATCTTATCATGACCTTACCTTGATCTTATATATGTACGTATATATGTATATATCTATGTCTATATGTATGTATTATGTATACATCCATGTACGTATGCAACTATCTACCAATATACCTGTGACATTGATGAGCTGAGGTAACAGCGAAATATCGATATTTATCTTTAACGTTCAATCTGCGTCGGCTTGCTTTGAAGTATGTTAAATACGCTGGCAAATAGATTTTACTCTCCCACTCTCTCTCATTCTCTCTCTCTCTCTCTCTCTCTCTCTCTCTCTCTCTCT
>NC_068984.1:108169416-108171737 GCF_001194135.2 Octopus bimaculoides | reverse complement strand
TATATATATATAAATCTATCTATCTGTCTGTCTGTCTGTCTGTCTATCTATCTATCTATCTATCTATCTATCTATCTATCTATCTATCTATCTATCTATCTATCTATCTATCTACATACATATAGTTGGTCTGATCAATAAGTATCCGGATCACTAAGTATAGTAATGAAGTTAAAGCACCCAGACTGAAGCCGCTTTGGACAGATTGACCTTGAAACCTGTTGTTCATGCGCACTAAGTTTTAACGTTCTAGCTCACTTTCACTGCTTGCTGCAGTGCTTGGAAGGAAGGTGTGTGGCGTGTGATTGTCGCATTGACTATGAGAGAGACAGTTGAGCGGAGAATCTGCATCAAATTTTGCCAAAAGCTTGGCGATTCCTGTTTACAGGCCTACGCAAGGTTTTCAAAAAGTTTTCATCGTTCTTGTCAAAATTAAGGAGATCTTGTGCAGCTGATACCCGAGTCCCTTTTTGGTCAGCTGAAAGCAATTTTGGCACAAGCTTGACAGACACGCGTCTCATACCCAAATCTTCAGTGATACTGAACTGAACCGTAACTAATCTGCACATCCTCTGATAACTCACGGATGATGATTCGACAATTTCTTACAGATGTATTCACATCTGCGATGTTTTTCTCAATTCTGCTGGTTGCGGGTCTCCCAGAACGTTCGTCAATATCAACATTTTTTCGGTCATCTTGGAAACGTCTGAAACACTCGTACACTTGTGCGTGGCTCATACACTCCTCTCCATACACTTTCTGCAACTTTGTGTAGGCCTCTGGGCAGGTATCGCCATGACAACTTTCTCTTTCATGGTCAATGCGATGACCACACGCTACACACCATGATTCCAAGCACTGCTGTAAACAGCAGAAGTGAGCTAAAACGTTAAAACTTAGTACGCATGCATAACAGAGTTCAAGGTTAATCTTTGCCAAGCGGCGTCACTCTGCGTGCTTTAGCCTTGTTACTATGGCAACAGCCCGGATAATTATTGATCAGACCTCATATGTGTGTGTGTGTGTGTGTGGTATGTGTATTTGGTCTGTGTGTGTATGTAGATATGTATAGGTATTTATATGTGTGTATATGTGCACGTAATTATATATACGGATGTGTGTCAGTTCACCTAAATACAGTGACACAGAAAGAACGAGCAAAAAACACGAGCCCCACCACCAACAGCAGCACTTAACAAAAGCACGATTCTCACCTGTCTTAACTCGTCAATCCAGCCACCTCGATCTGTATTTATATCTATTTATATACGTTTTTGTATTTGTGTGCGCACGTGCACGCACCCACACGAACGTTCACACACATATATGTATATATGTATAGGCGCAGGTATGTCTTTGTGGTAAGAAGCTTGCTTATAAATGATACGGTTTCTTCTTCAGCCCTATTGCATGGCACCTCGGGTAAGTGTCTTCTGTTATAGCCTGGGGCAACCAAAGCCTTGTTAGCGAATTTGGAAGACGGAAACTGAAAGAAACTCGTCGTGTACATATATATATATATATATACACACATACATACATACATATTTTTATATGTACATGTATACATATATATATATATATATGTATGCATACATACACATATACTTACATACATATACACACATATACATGTATCTGTCTGTCTGTCTGTCTGTCTGTCTGTCTATCTATCTATCTATCTATCTGTCTGTCTGGTTCAAATTTACAGAAAAACGAAAGACAGAGACAGGCGTAGGAACAACAAGCTTAACGCTCGGGGTAAAATGGAAAAGTATTTTACGTTTCGAGTTTACGCTCTTCGACAGAAAGGAATAAGAGGAAAAAAATGAAGAGAGAATGAAAAAACATGGAGAGAGAAAAACTCTGTAGAGTTCAGCGGTTCAACATGGCGAGATGAGGAGTTTAAAAGTTCAGAAAGTTCAGAAAGTTCAAAAGTCGTGGTAGATTAGAGCGTTTTGAATCAACGAAAATAGTCAGTGAGATCCGTGAAGGTAGAGCCCAAAAGAGTACGAAGATCCAGTGGTAATCCGGGTGGATTGCTGGTATGTGGATGAAGAGAGGTACTGAAAGTTCGGGAAGTAGTTAAGATGCAAGTCCAAGAGAGTAGGAAGTTCAGTCAGACAGGATCAAACGGGGTAAAGCCGTGAACGTGTAATTATAGTAATATAAAGAAAAACGAAAGACGAAGACAAGTTTAGGAACAACAAGCACGTGTATACACACACATACACACACACAAACACACACACACATACACACACACACATATACATACATACATGCATATATATATATATATATATATATATATACAT
>NC_068984.1:108165206-108167706 GCF_001194135.2 Octopus bimaculoides | reverse complement strand
TTCTATCGGTTTCTTTTGCCGAGCCGCTAAGTTACGGGTGCGTAAACACACCAGCATCGATTCTCAAGCGATGGTGGGGGGACAAACACAGACGCACAAACATACACACGTACACACACATATAATCCAAGAAAGTTAGGGGTTGTGAATCCAACCCGGTAAGGAATAATATCTATCCAATATACTGCCGGAAGGATACCCAATTATTATTGCACTAGTGTTTTTACCAAGTGCAATAAATGGGTGCGGGTAAAAGGAAATTTTACCCTTAATTTATATATCAATAAGAAAATGGAGGGGAATAGGTGGTACTCATCAACTTGCAGACATTGTATTATGTTAATTTACCTGTTTATTTTTCAACTAAGAGGACAATAAAAACAATATACAAACACATATGACATATTATGTCATATCAGTAATTAAAAATTAAAAAGGACATCCAGTGACCGAAGAAGGGACAATGTCTTACAGCTGTTTCAGCCTAGAGGTGACATACCTCATTCTATCTATATAACTCCAGTAAGCTGGAGTAATTGATAGATGAAATGGATGAAATAGAGGTACATTTATGATTCTCTAGGCCTCTTCAGAGATTTACAAATTTCATTGCAACGCCCGGACCCAAAATATAACAACATTTTGCTTTGGCAAAATTGAAAAAAGATGGTTGCCTTAATTGTGGGACGCCCTGTATATGCATATTTTTCATTGCTTAATTATAGTAGGTGTTAAGTAAGTTGTAAGCCAGGTGAGATGTGGAAACAGGGTTAAGGAAGGATAATAAAGTATTGATCTTTTAAAACAATAAAGATGAAATAAAAAAGTATATGTTGACAAGATAATTACAGTAATTTAATTAAGTGAGCTTATTTGATTCTCTGAACCACATAACAATGTTAGAAAGCTATAGAAGGGGTAGCCATCAAACAGCATTTGGATTAATGGAAATATTTAAAGGTCTCAAAAAATCTATAACCACGAGAAGAGAAAGCCTAATGGTGTTTATTTAATAAGAGTAATAATAATAATTGCGCTGCAACTGAATAGGTATTAGATTAATTATAAAATAAGTGGGGTGTAGAAATATGAATTAAGGGAGAAATAAGAACCTATAAAATACATGGATAAAAAAAGATATGATGGTAAGTTAAATCTACTAATTTAATTAAGGAGGGTCTATATGATGTCTAAACTACATATCAGTGAGAATCAGAAGGACTTGCCTAACTACATTTGGATTTATAGAAAAATTTAAAGGTTTTGAAAAATTTAAGAACTCACGAAAAGAAGGCCGCGTGCTGCTTATTTAGTAATTGTGCGGGGTTATGTGACTGGATTTGGATAGATTTTCTCAAACATAACCAACACAAGGCATTTTGTCCTTGGTATAGAAAACCTGGTATGGATGGACCAAACTATATTATATGGTAGGTTCTTATTTCTAAGGCAGTGTATATGTTCTGGCAGAGAAGTAGATTTACTGTTTTTGTGTTTAAACGAATTTAAATGCGCAGAATATCTTTCCTTAAAATTAACAGTAGCTCCAATATAAACCTTGATTGAGTTTTGGAGTCTGTTTTGGACCGAGCACTTATATACTACATTAAAAATTTTGTAGTGAGCTTGCAATGGGCAGTTATCCAGTATTTTGAAGTTACAATCGAATCTATTTGATTTAGGAGTCTTTTCGCAAAGAGTATTAGAGTTTGCATAACTTTGAGATTTATGATGGGTTAAGCTAGATGTATGATTAAATCCGTCATATGTGAGATGGTAATTACTGCAACGCTAGAAAATAACACAGCTGATAAAGAAAAGCTATAACGAATTATATGAAGGAGAATTCAAGAATTGCTATGCTATTCGCGTATCTTTCTTCTGACACAGGGACAAAATCAAAGCTACTAAGTTAGCTAGCCACGTATGGAGTTTGAAATCGAACGCAACACCACATACGATAAAGTGGAAAATAGTCGAAAAATCCTCCCCATATATTACGGATGAAAACAATGTAAGCTATGCGTAGCCGAAAGGGCTCAGATCCTTTTCAGATCTAAGAGCACTAACTCACTGCTGAATTCTAGATCCGAAATATCAGTTGTTGTATACATATGCCTAAGTTCCTTTTGAAGAACTGGGAAGTAACTCTCCCACCGGATTAAATAACTGTTACATATGATCTAATCCAGTATCTTTTCATCCTTATAACTTACAATCCAAAGAAAATAACTTTTATTCCCCTTTTGTTTATTTCTGATTACTTTTTCGTTTTCTGGCTTTTCAATCTACCACTTTTTATATATACTTCTTTCTCGCCTTTTCTCTCGTCTTACTTTTAGTTCGTTATGCCATGCGGGTAGTGTCTGATGACTGTACTGGGACACGAGACGTGTTATAAAACAATATTTCGCTTGTTCTCAGCACATGAAACTAATAGTAACACATAGAAACATATATTGTGTTTGTTAAATAATATTTATCTCTCACCAGATAAAAT
>NC_068984.1:108159088-108164991 GCF_001194135.2 Octopus bimaculoides | reverse complement strand
ACACACACACACACACACACACACACACATCCGCACATAGATACATACAATACATAGAAAATCACACACACGTACACAGATTGGTCTTGACCAGTGGTATTTAAAATTTTCACGCATACACACGGTATATCAGACAATATTTTTGCAAGACACTAGCGTCTTTAAATTCTAAATTCAAATCCTCATTCATCCGGTGTCGATGAAATAAAAATAAAAAAAAACATTCATTTATTGATGTTGATCTTAACGAATGACTCTATCCCCCATTGTTCTGGCCTTACTCTTACGTCAGAAAGAATTCGAAATTGCCTGAAATTACACCTTGACAAGAAGGGCAATTTGGAGAATGTAGTCTCTAATATATATATATATAAAATAGCTCAGGATAGGCATTGCTAGAACGCCTGTGATAATAAATCTGCTCCATTAATTAAGAAATGGAGTTCAACAACAAAAACTAGAGCAAACCTATAATCAAAGGCCATCCATCTTTATAAAGTTATATTTTCACTATATTATACAATTTATATTTCCATGTTATGGTGAAAATATAAACTATATAAAATCGATACAAATAAATAAAACGCAGTTTTCAGTTTTATGAGTTTATTGACATTGGTACATCCATATGCAAAATAAAGAAATAAAAATATCTAATAAAGTAAAATAAAACGTTTTTATTGCGCTTTTTTTTTCAAAATATTATGAACGAGATATTTTAATTTTCTTTCTTCTTGCATGACTTTATAGCAGCTGATTGTATTTTCAATTCGTCTTCAGACTTGTATCATTCAGATGTATATCCATTATCGTCGTTTTATTATTATTTTTATTTTAAAGCATTTCTAAAAAAAGTAGCATCTAATACTTCAATTAAGAATTTTTTCGCTTGCGTCTCGGCTTCATCTATTCTGCCTTGGTCATAATCCTCATCTAAGTCACCAATTGTAGTTGAAAGACTCATAGAATGGTCCAACTTTCTGGAAATGTTCTGTTACTTTCTCTTTCACATTCGTGTTCTCTTAATTTTCTTTCAACTGCTGGTAACTGATTGACAATTTGCTTGAAAAGAATGTTCTTTTGATTGCAATCTTCGATCTAAATTGACATATAGACTTAGTCATTACAGTGCTTTTGTTTCTACTTGTTCGAAAATTCGATAATATAACAACATTAGTTTCTATTCATTCTTCTTTGATAAAGCTTCGAACTCTGAATAATAATGCAATAGTTGTTATGACTTGAATAGAAGTTCAATATTGCAATTATGTATTATTGATTGAGCTATAGTTTGCTCTCGGCCTATATTAGTTTTGGTAACATCATATTCATGCTTACTAATTTTTGCTATTTTTATTTCCAATCTAATCCAACCCAATCTAATCCCTTCCTCTTTTTACTTAGCACTTTCACCCTTCATATTAGCTGCCCTTATTCGTTTATAACTCATGATAAATAAATCGAGTTTGGTAATACCTATCTTTTGTCTTTTATCATTTACTTGTTTCAGTCATTAGACTATGGCCATGCTTGGGCACCACCTTGAAGAATTTTGGTCGAATGAATCGACTCCAGTACTTATTTTTTAAAAATCCTGGTATTTATTCTATCAATCTATTTTGCCTGAGAACCTCAAGGGCAGTCGTTTTGAAGACATTGAGGAGATGAAGGAGACTGTGAGAGGGAGCCAGAACAGCTTAACTTTGGAAATAATAATCATATACCGTTTCATTGTTAATTCAATAGTATCGAATTTATCGAATTTTGCTACGATTAAACGTCACTGAAAAAAAGATAGAGATTCAAGTCCCAACTTATTATTTATTTTCTTATTAAATTAGGTATTTGTTTTCATTTTTTCATGAGGCCTTCACGAAGTGGCCAGAACATTACAAGAAGTACATTAAACTCAGAGGATCCTACTTTGAAAGTTAGAGTTTTGTCGTTCTTTGAAATTTATAAATATCTCTTTGAAAAAGTCTCAAAACGTCTGAAATGCACTTTGTATTAGGTGATGAATGACGTTTACTACATGCTGAAATCATATAGTATGTAAGTGCTATATAAGTTAGACGAACGAATAATATTCTTTTTTTGGTCGAGTTTACAGAATCGTTAGAGCGTAAGACAAATGTTTAGCAGCATTTCTTCTGACTCTTAACATTCTGATTTCAAATCCTGCTTGGGTAAACTTTGCCTTTTATCCTTTCGGGGTCGATGAAATAAAGTACTACGCAAATACTAGGAACGATGTAATCAGCAGTTGCTGACCTCTCGCCAGATTCGAAACAATTATATTTGATTTCATTTCTTGTACAAAACATATACCGCAGTAAATCGAATTCTTAGATGCAATATTTGAATTTTGAGGACAAACTACTAACTACATAAAAATCGAGAAACCGCAATATTCGAGCCCGCAACCATCGAATGGACGGCGAATCGTATTTGAAACTCCAAGACAAGACACGCACGCGCGTTCACTCACTCTCTTTCTGTCCTCCTTCTCTCTCATACGCACACACTCATACACACATGTAAAAAAAGTAAAGTGCCCTGGACATTTGTGTAGCAGATCTTCCGTTATTCAATTTCCATGGAGTACAAATGATCGACATGATAACATGACTCATGAAGGGGACGCCAATCAGTCGATGGTTCTTATTTACAGTTGAGTAGACTGTAGCAACGTGAAATTAAGCGTTTTACTGAAGAACACTAAACATCACCAGCGTATTTTCGGCTTTCCAATGCGCCAAAGGCACCCACCCATCGAGCAACTAGCAGTTTACGGTCAAAGGGTGTACTTTACCGATGCGACTGCTGCCAGAACGGTTGAAGAGCCTCGACAAACTACTCTCACTGCATTCTTCGCTCTGTGCCGGAACAACCCATTTGCAAAAACTCTGCTTTATCCTCAGGTTCCGTTCTACTACACATGGACTAAGCAACAATGGGTGCACAGAAAGCCAGTTGACGGACAACCTGGTGTAAAGTTTGACAGCTGCCTTGGGAGAGTTTACACGGTGCATCCGAGCCAACACGAGTGTTTTTATCTTCGCCTTTTGTTACATTAGATACGTGGGTCCCAGTCGTTTGATGACTTAAGGACTGTCGATGGTTCTGTTTGCAGCACTTACAGGGAAGCATGCCTCAAGCGTGGTTTGCTGGAAGACGATGCGCAATGGAAGGCTACGTTATTCGAAGCTGTTGCATCCCAGACACATAAGCGCCTACGAGCTCTATTTGCTGTTATGCTGCAAATTTGTGAACTGAACAACCCTTTGTCTTTGTGGCTCAAATTTAAAGACGACTTATCGGAGGACTTCATACGTCAGGCGAAGTTGCTTTTTCCTGGGATAGAAAGTATAAGCGATGAGGTATACAATCATCCCTTGATCGACATTGAAAATACAGTTGCATCACTCGGTGGTAATGACTTGCCCTCATTTAGGTCTGCCTAAACCGCTGCGTTTAGAGTCAAATTTAGTTCCTACAGCTCTTTTGCGAGAGACGCCCTACGACACAGATGCCCTTGCCAATTTCGTCCTAGAAAATGAACCAAAGCTTCTTCTGGAGAAAAGGCATGTTTATACTATTGTGACTGATCATGTTCACCACAGGAAAGGTGGTTTGTTTTTTCTTGATGTTCCAGGGGGTACAGGCAAAACCTTTCTAATGATGCTCATCCTAGTGAAGGTCAGGATGCAAAAGAGCATTGCGGTTGCAGTCGAATCTTCAGGGATTGCTGCAATTTTGCTGCCTGGCGGCAGAACTGCACACTCCACCTTTAAGTTGCCTCTCAATTTAACTAAGTCAGAAACACCTATCTGCAATATAAGCAAGAGCTCTGGCCAGGGCCTGTGCTGAAACGCTGTCAGCTTATTGTGTTGGACGAGTGTACTATGGCCCACAAGGGAGCCTTCGACGCATTAAACAGAACCCTTCAGGATATCAAGGGTTGCGAAGCCCCCATGGGAGGTGTTACGCTTTTGCTTTCAGGTGACTTTAGGCAAAATCTTCCTGTTATCCTCAAAGGCATGCGAGCAGATGAGGTTCAAGCATGCCTTAAGTTGTCTCCGCTCTGGAGTCATGTCAGGTCACTGACTCTGACAATCAGCATGAGGGATCGATTGCTCGGCAACCAAGCGTCGGCTAACTTCGCAAGTGACATTCTGAAACTTGGCAACGGTAAAGTGCCTCTTGACGCTGATTGGGAACTGGACGTCCACCTGTTCGTGACTCCCGTTTCATCTTTGGCCGAACTCATCGATAAAGTGTTTCCCCATTTAAAAGATTATTATCTCAATCATACATGGCTGTCTGAAAGAGCAGTGCTAGCTCCGAAAAACGTGACCGTTACAAATCTCAATGACCAACTGTTGCAGTCACTTTCCGGTGCTCCTTTCACATACAAATCTGTAGATACGATGGAAGATGCGAATGAATCGGTGAATTTCCCAACAGAGTTCCTCAAAGCCTTTAGACCCTCCGGGCCTACCGCCACATCTGCTCCGCCTTAAAGTTAGAACTCAGGTTATGCTTCTGCGCAATTTGGAGTCCCCAGACTGTGCAACGGAACATGTATGGTTGTAAAAAAAATTGATGAAGCATGTTGTCGAGGCAACCATCCTATCCAGATGCAGAAAAGGTGAGGATGTATTCATTCCCAGGGTCCCCCCCACACACGCACACATCAAAACCACAACAAACGTGAGGAAGCGCAATGTAACCAGTGGTGTATAGCAACATCTGATAGATTGGTCGATACAGAGATGCAATGATAGCAAATTCATATGTAAAACGGGACAAAGATAAATGTATGAAGAGTGTTCTTTATTTATTGTTGAAACAGCATTGGAAGTTAAACAATATTATAATATTATAATTTATAAAAATTCATTGTAAGAAATGCATTCCCATTTTGTTGATGTAGTTCAAGTAGATACACGAATACTTACCATCTGAAAGGATTGTTTGTTCAACCAATTGTTGCTGGGAAATATTAATTATATACTGTTTCATTGTTAATTCAATAGTATCGAATTTTGCTACGATTGAACGTCACCGAAAAAAGATGGAGATTCAAGTCCCAACTTATTATTTATTTACTTATTAATTTATGTATGTATTTGTTTTATTTTTTTATCAAGAAATAATTTATGTATTCTTGTGGCAGGATGAGGGAGATTAGGACAATTTTTTAAAATAAAAATAAATAAAGCTTTTGTTATTGAGTATTATATTAAAATTGATTCCTTACGTTAGCACAAGGTCACACGTTAGTCAGGGAAGGCTTATATTGTTCGATCGTATCTGATGCTTAATTTATTGAGTTAGGAGTGGAGTTAGACAAAAGTCGATCCGGGTGAGGCTTGAATACAAAGGAACGAAACTAAATACAGTAAAATATTCAGATTTGCATGTTATAATTTCTACAAATTATTATCTGCTTTCTGCATAAATTGTTATTTGGTTAGGTATGAATACACAATAATTTAAAGTAAAGAAAAAATAATGATTATAAATTTTGCCACAAGGCCATTAATATCGACGGAGAGGGAAGTCGATAACATCGACCTCAATTCTCATTTTATCGACATCGAAAGAAAGAAAAGCAAAGTAAACTTGATGGCATATGAACTCAGAACGTAAAGAGATGGAAACTGAAAGAGGCTCGTCGTGTACACACACACACACAAGCGCGCGCACACACACACAAGCGCGCGCACACACACACAAGCGCGCGCACACACACACAAGCGCGCGCACACACACACACATGTGTGTGTGTTTGTTTTATCCACCTCTTACCGTTTGACAACAGCTGTTAGTTTGTTTACGGCCATCGTAACTCAGCGGTTTAGCAAAACAGATCGAAAGAATAAGTACTAGGCTAAAAA
>NC_068984.1:108156664-108158621 GCF_001194135.2 Octopus bimaculoides | reverse complement strand
CAACGCATGATCTGGGTCAAGAATTGGATCCACAATCACACACACACACACACACACACACACACACAGCGTTTCAAATTCAGACACAAGGCCAGCCTTTTTAAGGGGAGGGAATTAGTCGATAACATCAACCCTGGTACTTGACTGGTACTTTATTTTATCGACTCCTTTCCTCCGAATGGCCGCTAGTACAATTTGAGCTCAGAATGTAAATACTCGGAACGAATATCACAGAGTATTCGTTTTTCCGAAACTTTAACGATTCTGCCAGCTCGTCGTTTTTTATCTGTGTATAATAAAGGTTTCTGACTTACGTACAACGGTAGCGTTTTTAAGAGGAGCGGATCAGTCGATTATATCGACCCCAGTATTTTACTGGCACTTTATCGACAGCGAAGGGATGAAAGGTAAACTCGTTCTCAGAGCAATATTAACTCAGAATGTAAAGAATAAAAAGAAATTCTCCTAGGCATTATATCGACGCACTAACGATTTCACCAGTTCGCCACCTTATTAACTTTTTCTAATTTTGGCTAGCACTTTGAGGACAGGGGCCATGTCGGTTACACTGACCTCACTTTTTGACTGGTACCATTTTGTTGGTACGAAAAAAATGAAAGGAAAAATCAACTTTGGCAGCGTTTGATAAGAATGTAAACAGCCAGAAATACCACTAAGCATTTTGTCCAGTACAATAATGATTCTGCCATCTTTCCACATTAATAATTATCAATAATAATAATCCTTTCTACTAAAGGCACAAGTCCTGAAATTTAGTGGGAGGGGACTAGTCGATTACATCGATCCCAGTACTCCACTTGTACTTAATTTATCAACCCCGAACGGATGAAAGTCGACCTTGGCGAAACTTGAACGCAGAAAGTAAAGACGGATGAAATACTGCTAAGCATTTCGTCCGGCGTGCTAACCTTTCTGCCAGCTCACCACCTTATATCTGTATATAAAAGTCATTTCTATTATAGGATCAAGGCCTGAAATTTTGGAGGAGAGGAAAGTCTATTATATCGACCCCAGTACTCAACTAGTATTTATTTCATTGATACCGAAAGGTTGAAAGGTAAAGACAACATCGGCGAAATGTGAACTCAGAACACAAAGGCGAAAGAAATGCCGCAGAGCATTTTGTTCAGCATGTTAACGCTTCTGCCAGCTCGATGCCTTATATCTGTATAATAAAGAAGGATAATGATGGATAACTAAATTTCCCCTATAGTGAATTCATTAAAAAACTAACAAACAAAAACTTGCAGGTTACTTTTTAGAGAGTATAAAAATTTATAACAGGACCACACATTAAAATTACAAATGGATCTATTTACAGATTGAATTATACCTTTATTTAAATGAGACCCCCCCCACAAAAAAAACAAAAAAAACAAAAGAAAAAACAAAAAAAAAAACAAGACAAAACAAAAAACAAACAAGCAAAGCTTTTATTTTGGAAAACAATATAAAAAATAAAGGATAAATATATGAATGTGAATTACAGGAAACACACAGGAAGACTAAAAAGAAGGCAAAAAACAAAATATTAGAAACATCGATGACAGTTAGCATTATTATCATAATTAATAACGTATTAAGTTTGGTTGAGTAATTATCCAATTGTGACAATGGCTACAAGGGTGACCAAAAACTGGGCTTACCTTTGTATGTCCTATCTTTCCTGAGCACAAGAACTGCATTATTAGCGTTCGTAGCATATGCAGTAGCACTGTTTGGGTATAGAAACAGTAAAGTGGTTAACAGATGTGTCTAGAGTATACTTGTCCAAATATAAATATTTAAAGATATACATACTGGTACATGAATATACAGATAATACACACATATACACACAGACACACACGCGCACAGACATTCATATATATATGCGTATAAATGTAAAGATATATATATATATATATATATATATATATATATATATATATATATA
>NC_068984.1:108153878-108156241 GCF_001194135.2 Octopus bimaculoides | reverse complement strand
ATATATATATATATATATATATATATATATATATATATATGAATACATGTATACGTACATTTATATATAGTATAATAAAGACTGTTAATGGCATCATAAACATTTATAAATTAGTTATACAGAAATGAGAATTAGTTGTACAGCTTTAGTTATTTCATTTAAGCAGAAAAGCTTGTGTTATTTCATAACAGATTCCTTAACACCGAGTTATTTCATGTATATGTACACACAATGAACGCTACTGCTTTTAATGATTACCGCACCTCAGAAACAGCTGTAAAAGATTGCTCGAATTATGTATGATGCTAAATTATTAACTCTCCGAACATCTACATATCTATGAAGAACTGTTATGAAGGACCACCTGAATTCTCTTTTCTTTTATCTTTGATATGAACTTTCTGGATATTTACCTATCAAAGAACTACTTTGAAGTTTCACATTTGTGTCTTTCCTGTTCTGTTTATTTATATTTATGCTCACATCTGTATAATTAATTATTTATATATGCTTTGATGCCATTACCAATCATTTATCCATCTTTTATGTTATTTATTATATTTTCATTAGCTCAATTGATACATTTACTATGACCAACTGTTGTTTGCCTGGGTTCTGTCTGCCATCATTTTACGTTGAATGTTAGGTATTTTATCAGGTCTGAGCACTAATCTATTTGTATTTATTACATGCTTTTCAGCGTTTCTTGTCCAATGCATTCGTGCATTCAGTCACACAGCGCGCGCGCGCATATACACACACAGACGCACACACACATACATACATACATACATTGCTATTGAATACCTGACCAAAACTTAGGAGTGATAGTGAGCAAATTGAGTCGGAGAGCATTCACGACCAAAAAGGCATCTTTCAGAATGATAGACTGTCTGGGACCACAAGGAAAAAATATGTTCTGTTGTGGAAATCAGCTGCCCTCTCGACACTAATGTGGTTAGAAAAATACAAGAGAAGGAGGACATCTATGAACCATTGATACAGAGTTTGTAAATCCAGTACCCAAGTTACACTTTCAGCTTCATACCTATTATTGTTGGAGCAAGAGGATACACCCAATTCGTCTGGAGCAAAGTATGGCTGAATTTGTTGGAGGCGCAATGGCCCAGTGGTTAGGGCAGCAGACTCGCGGGCATAGGATCACGATTTCGATTCTCAGACCGGGCGCTGTGAGTGTTTATTGAGCGAAAACACCTAAAGCTCCACGAGGCTCCGGCAGGGGATGGTGGCGAACCCTGCTGTAGTCTTTCACCACAACTATCTCTCACTCTTTCTTCCTGTTTCTGTTGTGCCTGTAATTCAAAGGGTCAGCCTTGTCGCACTGTGTAACGCTGAATATCCCCGAGAACCACGTGTCTGTGGAGTGCTCAGCCACTTGCACGTTAATTTCACGAGCAGGCTGTTCCGTTGACCGGATCAACTGGAACCCTCGAATTTGGGATCTTGGGGAGAGAACGCAAATCCTTCATTCATACGCTACAAAGGGAACTATAAAAATCTGGAAGACCTAAAGTTTTAAAGGATGATAGTTAAAACAAGATGCTTTCTTTCACAACCTTGTGACCAAGTAGGTGACCGGTCAAAAATTAAAAAGAGAAATAGAACATCCATCCATCCATCCATCCATCCATACACAAGGCCTGTATGTTCTGTTACAACACTACGGCATTACTATAGCAACGGATTTCAGACCAGCTCTTACAGTTTTACCGTAACATGAATAATTAGTCACAATACAATCTTATATGACACCATGACAACAACATATTTTATTTAATTTTGTTGATTCTTCTTATCGCCTCTTTCATTCGAACCTGTGTTAATTTATCACACGCTCGCGTGCACGCACACACACACACACACACACACACACACACACACACACACACACACACACACATTCAGACACACAGTCACTGGAGGGATTGTAATTTTAGAGTAATAGACAGTATGTGACCCGAGGGTAACTATGAGTAATGACGCGTCTTTTCACGTACTCTTTACTAAGACAGCCATTATATGCAAAATGACGGCTAGATGGACCTGAGATCGTTCTGTACAAAAGAGCAGGAAACCATGCTGAATATGAAGAGAACATGCATGATACCACTAACAAATGAAGGACAGTATACAAACATACATACATACATACATGCGTATGTGCGTACGTACGTACATACATACGCACATACACACACATGCACATATGTATATATATGTATATATATATATATAATACAAATGATATATGAACATATGCATGTATACATACATATATGTACATACCTACATCTACATGTATATATAGATGCATATCCGGGTACAGGACGTCAGAAAAAGGA
>NC_068984.1:108152396-108153416 GCF_001194135.2 Octopus bimaculoides | reverse complement strand
ATATATATATATATATATATATATATATATATATATAAGTCAGTAAATGGTGGGGTTGTGTTAACCGCACGTGGAGAAATAATAGGAAAATGAAAAATAATAATAAGGCAGAATGCTAAACTGAAAACATATATGTGTGTGTGTGTGTATGTTTTATACTCTTATATCTTATAAATAAATATTTTTATTCTTTTCACTCACTTATCGTACTTATTTTAATTTTCTTCATTTATTTCTACTTTACTTTACCCTTTTACTTGTTTCAGTCCTTTGACTGCGGCCATGCTGGAGCACCGCCTTTAGTCGAGCAAATCGACCCCAGGACTTATTCTTTGTAAGCCTAGTACTTATTCTATCGGTCTCTTTTGCCGAACCGCTAAGTTACGGGGACATAAACACACCACCATCGGTTGTCAAGCGATGTTGGGGAGGGGGAACAAACACAGACACATAACATATACACACACATACATATACATATATATATACATATATACGACGGGCTTCTTTCAGTTTCCGTCTACCAAATCCAGTCACAAGGCTTTGGTCGGCTCGAGGATATTTTTTTTTATTCATCATTACATTCTAATCAATCCATTAACCCTTCAGCCGCACATTATAATATCAAAATAATAAATCATCATATTTAGTCTGTTGGTTTGAACTGATAGGTCGGCATGTAACATCTTAAGGTATATCTTTGTTTCTTTGATGAAATTATGCTCACAGCATATCAATGCAAATTTGTAAATAAATCATTGAGTATTAATGGATACGGCTGTAAGGAGTAAAGACTGCCAATTTGTTAATAATGAATAATTATTAACTTTCTACTCTCCATTTTCTTTTCTTCATTTAACAGGATATGAACTATATGCTTGATATATACCAATAGTTTTAGTGGAATTTCATTCCCCAGTAATACTAGGTGTCGAACCAGCATTCCGTTGGATGTAACCATCCCTTTATGAAGTTAACATAGCCTCTCTCTCTCTCTCTCTCTCTCTCTCTCTCTCTCTC
>NC_068984.1:108151384-108151903 GCF_001194135.2 Octopus bimaculoides | reverse complement strand
AGAGATTGCTTGGAAAAAGTATGGCGAAGTGGAGGACGGAATTGACAGCATATGGAAGAAGTTTAGGGACAGTAGAAATCAGGAGGGGCATCTTCCAAGAAGACTGCCTGTCCCCACTGATCTTTGTACTGTGCTTGATACCACTAACACTGATTCTGAGGAAAGCAAAAGCTGGCTATGTATTCAAAAGCCGCCAACAAAAGTCAACCATTTGTTATTCATGGATGACCTCAAACTTTATGGTAAAGATGAAGCCCAAGTCAGTTCCCTCGTTGATACGGTGTATACTTTCAATGTTGATATCAGAATGGAGTTCGAACTGAAAAAGTGTGGTGTGTTAGTCTTGAAGAGAGGCAAAAATCAAATGTATGGACGGGCTAGCAACATCGTCGGGGGAGGTTATGAAGCAGATAGAAGAGACGGGCTGTAAGTGCTTGGGGATATTGGAAATGGATAAATTGATGGAGAAAGAAATGACAGAAAAACTTAAGGTGGAGTACTTGCGCAGACTGAGACTGA
>NC_068984.1:108150540-108151374 GCF_001194135.2 Octopus bimaculoides | reverse complement strand
AACTTAAGGTGGAGTACTTGCGCAGACTGAGACTGATCCTTAAGTCGAAATTAAACGGACGGAATAAGATTGATGCTATCAACACCTAGGTGGTTTCACTACTTTGATATGGAGCAGGGGTAATCGCATGGACAGTAGACGAACTAAATAGCTTAGACAGAAAGACAAGGAAGTTGCTGACTAGATATGGGATACTCCACCCAAAAAGGGGGAACATATACGCCAGTAATTCGGGGAAACCGGCTTTATGAGCCTATGGGTCGGGAAGGACCTTTAATCCATTTATATACACAACAAAAATGAACAACAATGCTGGGTAATTCAAGCTCATAGAAAAAAATGCACTGCTAGTACGACTTCAAAATTCGTCGGCCGCCAGGAAAAAACAAAACAAAAACAAAAACAAAACAAACAAATAAAACAAAACAAAAAAAAAGCCAAAAGAAAAACCCCAGAGAAAATGAAAACGAAAGCTTCGGATTGACCAAAACGTTATGAATGAAATTTGGTTGACGGAAATAGTGCTGAATCCTGTCGGGTCTACAATGAGGCATTGACTAACATCATATTTTATTTACTACATAATTTGTAGTTTGCATTCTTATGCTTTTTACATCAGATACGGGAACTCTAACTTTACATCTAGCTTAATATATGCGCACTTTGGTCAATTTTTATCTCTATAATTCATACACACAAACATGTTGCTATTTAACTCCAGACCACCTCCGACTGAGTAGACTTGTGAAAAGACCGTGTTCAAGCTGTAACCATTCAGTTTTTGTTTTAGGCATAATCTTTCTCGGACATCTTCCTGTATATATATATATATAT
>NC_068984.1:108145955-108149896 GCF_001194135.2 Octopus bimaculoides | reverse complement strand
ATATATATATATATAGCTATTCCATGTTAGAATGATATAATGTGACCTTGAGAAAATTTGGGTTATTAACTGTAGAAAGTTCGACATATAAAACTCATTTTTTGCTGATATACCAGCAGTCTATTTTAATTATGTGCCCTCTGGACATCAACCTGTTTCATTTTTCATCTACATCACTCCAGTTCCTTATTTATCGTTCATACTAACAAGCTATATAAATTGTTTTCAAGAATAACGTCTTAAAACCTTCAATTTTGACGTTATATTTTGTCTTACTGTTTGAAAACTTTTTGGTTGTAAAGATGCAGTATTTCTCAGAGAATTTCTATGCGTTCAAATGTCACTACTTATTTTTGTTTTCTATAAAAGATTTATGACACTTAATGTAGGGTTGCTTGATGTAGAAAATATCTTTACAACACTGTAGTAGCAAACATTTAGTGGTGGTCATCATATCATCATTGGTAATACACAACAGTACAAAGATGGACAGGTAGGCTGTGTGTTAAAGTAAGAATGGCTATACTAATAATAATATTGTGTAACATGATTTTTGTCCCAGGGTAGCAACTGTTATTTCCAATTTGCTTATATCTAGAAAATAGTTAATATTTCCTTCAAACTTTTGTTACGATATTTATTCAAACCCCAAAGAATTCCTCTCAATGTTGGTCCTGCTTATGATCAGAGATGTACATATTGTCAGTCACTAAGAGACATGCTCAAGTGGTTAAGACAAACAACTGACAAGAAAATCTGAGGTATTGAGCAGAATATTTGTTATAATGAAAGTTCTAGAAAATTCTGCTTCAGCAAGTCAGTGCTGAATCTGTTTGAAATGTAATGAAGTAATAGGTCTTTTGTGTTTGTGTTTGTGCGTGTTTGAGTGTGTACAGCCACATATTATATAGTCACTGTGTGTCGAGAAGTTTGCTTCTCAACCACATGGTTCTGGGTCGAGTTCCACTATATGGAATCTTTGGCAAGTATCTGCTATTATTTTCCAGGGTCAACTAAAGTCTTGTGAGTGGATTTAGCAAGAGGAAAATGAAGGAAGCAAGTCATATCTATCTATCTATCTATCTATCTATCTATCTATCTAGCTAGCTAGCTATTTATCTGTCTTTCTGTCTATCTGTCTGTCTCTGTATGTCTGTCTATCTACATAGACACACAGACAAATACACACACACAGACGCGCGCACGCACACACAAACACACACACACGCGCGTAAATGTCATAGTAATATATAGTTGTTTTGTAGATACATCAGTCGCAGTGTATAGCGTGAAAATTAGGGCATCATTGGAACCGGTGTGTTGTCGGGTATCTTATAATCACTTTTTGAATTACCATAACGCCTTGAAAACTCATTAAAGATTTATATATATATATTTATACATCACTATTATCATTGATATTCTCAATATAGCAGAAATGAAATAGAAAGACATAAAAGTATAGTTTAAGTTAAAAGCAAGTTTTATTTACTTAATGAAATGCAAGTACTGTAATTATAGTACAATAAAACATTGTACTTTGAGAAGCAGTGGTCTATTTTAGATACAGTAGACACTGACTTTCTTTTAATGGCAATTAATTATCACAAATTAGCACAAATTCTCATGACTCTAATTAATAACAGATCTTTTATTTTTCTGGATGACGGTTGCTTGAGATTTCTGATTATCTGAGTACCAGATAAGAGGAGTTTACTGTTGCATTATTTCATGCCTAATTGCGTTGTTTGGCCTCAAGTCGGCACTAATCAAGCACACTTTTGATAAAAATATTTTAAGCCATGACTATAATGTCGTATTTTCTCAAGAAACATGTAGCCCGGGTTACATCATCTAATGTAGGATATAATTTAATGGTAAATAGCTGCCATTTGAAGCAGACCGATCACCAGTGATAGACAAGACCCACGGTCGAAGGCCTTCCAACCATAACCATCTGTTTAAAAAGTAATCTGAACATTATCCATTGTGGTCCTTCATTACAGTATTTATGTCTAGAATATAAAAAAAAGACAAAAAAGACCAAAGATTCTTTCCGAGCTTTAAACCCACAAGACTGGTTTTCCGGATTCTGTGGCGGACATATTCCCTGCCTCGTTGGGATGCCTGTCAATTGCTGAATTACTCATTTTTGCCACTTGAGTGAACTGGGGCAAAGTGAAAGGGTGTGTTTTGCTGAAGAACGCAACGCATCACTCAGTCCAGGAATCGAAACCACAATCTTACGTTCATGAGTGCAATACCTTAACGACTAAGTCACGTACATTCATATTTATATCATTTCTGGTAACAATAAAACGCATCGCCCTGGACAAATGTTTTTTTTTTTTTACTATAGTTTCGGACCAAACAATGCCTTGTGAAGGAACTTGGTTGACGGAAATTGAAGGAAACCCCTCGTATGTACAGGGTATGGCAAAAAAGAAACTCTTACATTTCATAAGTTGACAGAGAGAGGGAGTGAGAGAAAGAGAGAGAGAGAGAGAGAGAGAGGGAGAGAGAGAGAGAGAGAGAGAGAGAGAGAGAGAGAGAGAGAGAGAAAGATGGAAAGAAAAAGAGAGATTGAGCAAGAGAAAGAAAGATAGATAGATTGTGAGAGATAGAGATAGACATAGAGAGAGAGAGAGAGAAGAGAGAGAGAGAAGAGAGAGAGAGAGAAGAGAGAGAGAGAAGAGGAAGAACAGAGGAAGAGAAAGAGATAGTTGAGAGAGAAAGAAAGAAAGAGAGAAAAAGAGAGAGAAAGAGAGAGATAGATGAAAAAAAGAACGAGAGAGAGAAGGAGAGAAAGTAAGAGAGAAAGAGAGGGGAGAGGGAGAGAGAGAGGGGAGAGAAAGAGAGAGGAGAGAAAGAGAGAGAGCCGAGACGGTTTCTATACCTACTTGTGTACGTACTTGTGTACGACAGAGGCAAATTGAAAATTAACGAAAGCACGGTACAGTCGATTGTCAAGGACGATGTAGAAAGTGCTAAGTACTGCAACCCCTCATCAGCTTTTACATCTTGAAAGTTCTGCTAGATCCGTGTTTTCAACCATGTTTTGCCCATGGAACCCCTTAATTCCTATTCTACTCAGGTGGACACTTATAACTAATCGGTGTTCTAAAAATCCTATTATATTTTTATACTTGTATACTATTTAGTATACAAAACAAATTGTTAGAATATTTTGTGCATTGCAGAAATATAACCGATTTCATTGTATATGAATTCTAACAAAAAAAAAATCTTATGTGGGCCCCCAAAGTTCATATTGACTCCTATTGAGAAGCACTGAGCTAGATCAATCGCGTGAAGTCAAAGAAAAATTCCGTGTCAGTTTGCGGTTAGTCCTGCACTTAACAATTAGCGAAAGCGTAGGACATGCAAATACCAATTCATCCGCCGTAGCGAATGACGACATTAGATATTTACGATCAAATTCACTTCCGCTTTTTAAAAAATTGTATAAAACGCTGGCTCGAAAACAAACAAACAGAAAAGAAAAAATGTGGTCGGTTTGGTAGGTTCAGGTTTTGGAGCGCTGTTTAAAAGCTCGATTTGCGACTATGTGGTTTCGGGCTCAGTCCTAGTGAGCGGCATGTCATCTTGGGAAAGCATTTTGTATCATAACCTCTTGTGAGTGAATTTAGTAGACGGAAATTATGTGGAGGCAAATTGCACGCGACGCGCGGGCGCGGGCGCGCACACACAAAACACACACACATATGTATGTATATGTGGCTTTGTGACAAGTAGCTTACTTACCAACCACATGATTCCGGGTTCAGTCCCACTGTGTGGCACCTTGGGCAAGTGTCTACTATAGCCTCGGGCCGACCAAAGCCTTGTGAGTGGATTTGGTAGACGGAAACTGAAAGAACCCTGTCGTGTATATGTATATATGTGTATATATATATATATATATATATATATATATATAT
>NC_068984.1:108143407-108145886 GCF_001194135.2 Octopus bimaculoides | reverse complement strand
CGACTATGTGGTTTCGGGCTCAGTCCTAGTGAGCGGCATGTCATCTTGGGAAAGCATTTTGTATCATAACCTCTTGTGAGTGAATTTAGTAGACGGAAATTATGTGGAGGCAAATTGCACGCGACGCGCGGGCGCGGGCGCGCACACACAAAACACACACACATATGTATGTATATGTTTGTGTGTCTGTGTTTGTGCCCCCCCCCCCCATCATCACTTGACAACCGATGTTGGCAAAAGAGACCGATAGAATAAGTACTAGGCTTACAAAGAATGAGTCCTAGGGTCGATTTGTTCGACTAAAGGCGATGCTCCAGCATGGCCCCAGTCAAATGACTGAAACAAATAAAGAATAAAAGAATATGTATATGTATATATGTATATAAAAGAACCCACAAGAGTAAACATGAGAGACTGAGACAGACAGAACCAAGGAAAATGCCCCTTGTATTCGAATACTATGCAAATGTTCTTTTAAAAAGTTTTTCACTTAACTTTTCCAAAATTTAATTGTTTTCTATACTTAGAGTTGAAAAAGTCTCAATGAAGGAAACCGGTACTAAAATGCTTTTTATAAAATTATCTTAGCATTTTCTACCTTGACTTTCTTTCCATATATATATCAACTCGTATGTTCCTTTTCAACCTTATATATATATATATATATATATATATATATATATATTTCCGAATTTGTGTAAATGTGTAAAAATTAATATATTAATTCAGGGGTCACCTAACTCTTTCGACCATCGACCCTCTTTAGCCACTTCTCCTTCCGCATCGACCACCCTCCTCATTTAAAGTATCTTAATATCCTACCTTACCGTACCATATCTTAAATGCGTATCGGGTACTGATGCTAGCAATTAAAATGTTACTTAAAATATACATGTACGACAAATTAAGAAATTCTATTGAAGATGACACACTTTTACATTTGAAACTACGTGTACGAGTTGTTGGCACTCCGTCGCTTACGACGTCGAGGGTTCCAGTTGATCGGATCAACGGAACAGCCTACTCGTGAAATTAACGCGCAAGTGGCTGAGCACTCCACAGACACGTGTACCATTAACGTAGTTCTCGGGGATATTCAGCGTGACACAGTGTGACAAGGCTGACCCTTTGAAATACAGGTACAACAGAAACAGGAAGAAAGAGTGAGAGAAAGTTGTGGTGGAAGAGTACAGCAGGGTTCGCCACCATCCCCTGCCGGAGCCTCGTGGAGCTTTAGGTGTTTTCGCTCAATAAACACTCACAGCGCCCGGTTTGGGAATCGAAACCGTGATCCTACGACCGCGAGTCCGCTGCCCTAAACACTGGGCCATTGCGCCTCCACTACGTGTACGAGTATACAGTACTGAACTTCCAATTCTTATGAAATTGTTTTCACGCTTAGAAAATGTGAAAAACGCATCATATTGCTGGAATATCTTGTATTGAAATAGACAACATGAGTGTGAAGGATGAGCATGTTAAGTTGGTGGTTAACCACCAACTTAACACTACTTGTCAGTGATTGGTTGAAATTATCGAAATAAGACAATTTTTTACATGAAATAAATTCGAATACAAAAATATTTTTCTGTTCTATAACACAAAATAGATAAGTATACGAAGTTTGAAAGTCTTTCGGTACCAAAAACACTACGTAAAACATTAATGAAAAATGTGGCCCCCGTTTTAAAAAAGATCCCGACTTTGCTTTTATCCTTTCGGGGTTGATAAATTAAGGATCAGTGCCTTTAGTAGAAAGGATCATTATTGTTGTAGCATATTTTTGCATATCTTCTTTCTAAGGCAAGTGAGCTGGCAGAATCGTTAGCACTCTGGGCAAAAAGGCTTAGCAGTGATTCGTTCACCTTTGCGTTCTGAGTTCAAATTTCGTCGACTTCGCCTTTCATCCTTTCGTGTTCGATGAAATAAGTAGCCGTTACGC
The DNA here is from genome assembly GCF_001194135.2 of Octopus bimaculoides. NCBI lineage: Eukaryota > Metazoa > Mollusca > Cephalopoda > Octopoda > Octopodidae > Octopus > Octopus bimaculoides. The sequence goes on along the minus strand of NC_068984.1, from coordinate 108,143,944 downwards.
ACTGGGGTCAATATGATCGACCTGTCCCCTCCCCAAAATTTCAGGCCTTGTGCCTATAACAGAAAGGATTATTATCATTATTGTTAAGACAGTGAGTTGGCAGAATCGATAGCAAGCAGCGCACAATGTTTAGCGGCATTTCGTCCGTCTTTGCATTCTGGGTTCAAATTCCGCCGAGGTCGGATTCTGCCTTTCATCTTTTCGAGGGTTGATAAATTATTTACCAGTTACGCAATGGGGTCGATGTAATGAACTAGTCTCCCCCCACCCAGAATTTCAAGTTTTGTGCCTTTGGTATTCTTTTACTCTTTTACTTGTTTCAGTCATTTGACTGCGGCCATGCTGGAGCACCGCCTTTAGTCGAGAAAATCGACCCCAGGACTTATTCTTTTGTAAGTTTAGTACTTATTCTATATGTCTCTCTTTGCCGAACCGCTAAGTTACAGGGACGTAAACACACCAGCATCGGTTGTCAAGCGATGGTGGTGGTGGTGGGGGGGACAAACACACATACATATATATATATATATATATATA
>NC_068984.1:108139030-108141015 GCF_001194135.2 Octopus bimaculoides | reverse complement strand
ATCTATCTATCTATCTATCTATCTATTTCTTTACACACACACACACACACACACACACACATGTACAACGTGGCGCAAAAGTCGCACACCAGTAAAATAACACTTTGCCATAACATCTTCAAATTTGTTATTTTTTGTAAGTAAATGCGATAAATGTTCATAAGAATGATGATTGTTTCTTTGTTTAAGAAACCATGACAGAGACGTTGTTAATACAGTTCTATATTTAAGAGATGTGGAATTATGTACATTATTTACATTATTTACATTTGACGAATATTTGTCCTCATCTTGTTTGTTGTTAACACAACGTTTCGGCTGATATACCCTCCAGCCTTCATCAGGTGTCTTGGGGGAAAATTTCGAACCTGGGTTCTCATTCCTAAGATAATTTTCGATGTTATTATTATTATTATTATTATTATTATTAGTATTATTATTAATATTATTATTAGTATTATTATTCAGGTCACTGTTCTGCTTGGAATCGAACTCAGAATCTTGTGGTTAGTATCCTGCGCTCTTAACCACTACGCCATATGCTCGTGTTAATAATTGAACGTATTGATCCTTTTGTGCGGTACAGTTGGAAGCTCTAATCCAATGGTTCTCAATCAGGGTCCATTTGGCCCTTGGGATCCACACAATATTTTATTCTTAAAATGTATCTGTAATAAATCGGTTCTACTTCTACAATACACAAAATATTTAAACAATTTAAAAAAATACAATTCCTAATAATAATTATAAAAATATAATAAAGTTTTTAAAGGTCCATACAACTAAAATAGGAATCAAAAATGGTTGAGAACCGCTGCTCTAATCAATCAGTTGCCCTCCAGTTCAATAGCCTTCATCCCGGAAAGACGCCTATTGATCAGTCAATAGTTGGAAGGTTGTTAAAAAGGTTTAAAGAAACGGGAAGTATCCATGATCGAGAACATAGTGGTAGATCAAGAAAAAATAACAGATAAAATAACCGCAATGACTGTACTTACTCATATTCAACGGAACCCGATAAAATCAACAAGAAAACTATCTCCGGTAATTGGTACCAGCAGGCGTTCGGTTTAGTGTATTTTAAAAATGCATGTTTTCTATCCACATAAAATCTATTTAGTTCAAGAGCTTCATGGTGATGACAGAAACCAGAGAATGGAATTCTGTGATTGGATCCTTTCTAAAGCCCAATAAATTATTTAAAAGATTGTCTTCTCGGATGAAGACATCTTTCATCTTACTGGATCGGTGAACAGGCATAATGTCCGGTATTGATCAGATGCCAATCCACATTGGATAGATGACAGAAATTCCCAGTACGACCGTCGGGTTATGGTGTGCGTTGCCATCTGGGATGAAAGAATAACTGGATCCTACTTCTCCGACAGTACTGTGAGACGGGGACTCAAATTTAAGAATGCTCGAATCTCTTTTGGTGTCTCTAATAAATGATTTATCTGCTGAAGAAAGAGCTCGCGCATGGTTTCAGCCGGATGGTGCCCTGCCATACTTTGCCAATTCTGTACGAAATTTTTTAAATGCTAATTTCTCCAATCGATGGATTGGCAGACGAGGTCCTGTGTTTCTGCTTCCGCGGTGCCCAGACTTAACTACCCTTGACTTTTACCTATAAGGGCATCTTAAGTCCGTTGTCTATATATAAAGTCCGAGAAGTTTTGAAAAATTAAAAGAAAACATAAAAATCCAATGTGCAAAAATTGACACTGAAGTCTTGAATAATGCACAAAATTCTCTTTGGTTTTGTTTTCAGAAATGTAATGAATGTGAGGGAAATCAATATGAAATATTATTATAACCATTTTTTGTTTTTACAGTGAGTTAATAATTTAGTGATCAAATGTTATGTAAAGATTCATCATTCTATATTATTTACATTTGACGGATATTTGTCCTCATCTTGTTTGTTGTTAACACAACGTCTCGGCTGATATACCCTTCAGCCTTCATCAGGTGTCTCGGGGAAA
>NC_068984.1:108136058-108137194 GCF_001194135.2 Octopus bimaculoides | reverse complement strand
ACACACACACACACACATAAATGCACACAAACCGGTTTTCTGAGGTATAGACTCTTACGGTCGGTTTCCCGTATTTCTAACACCGCCCGCTCAGCGGGACGCCAGTCTGTTTCAGGGTTACTCATTTTTTCTAGCTGAGTGGACTGGAGCAACGTGAAATGAAATTTTTTGCTTAAGAACACAATGCATTGCCCAGTCCAAGAATTGAAACCACAATCTTACAATCATGAGTGCAACATCCTAACAACTAACCCACTCGCATCCACGCACACACACACGTATATACTCCTCACACAAATACACACGTGTGTGTATGTTCAACCTATCTATCTATCTATCTATCTATCTATCTATCTATCTATCTATCTATCCATACATACATACATACATACATACATACATACATGCATACCACCACATTACACACACACACACACACACACACACATTTACACATTCACGCATAATGCATTTACTCACACTCACACGATATACAACGTTTCATAAATTTTGCTTAATCCTTAGACACGCAACAGACACGCAATATTACACAAGCACGCGCACACTCCTCACGTTTTAATGGGACTTAACACAGGCAGAATAATCCCTGCTTCTATGACATCAAATTTAATGCATTTTGGAGATGAGCTTTCGGTACATGAGATTTATAACTTTTATTGAACATGTGGTACATACATTAAAGTCGAAAGTCAGCGAACATTGTGAATATCGAATATAAAAATAACAGCTAATTACTGAATTCTAAGATCTCGAGAACAATTTCCTTTTTAGAAATGAAACTAGAAATGATTTATTTTTGAAAAATATTTAATAATAATAATAATAATAATAATAATAATAATAATAATAATAATAATAATAATAATGATAATAATAATAATAAATGCCCGGATGCAGTACCAAGCAGTGGCTCTCATGGTTTCTGATCTTAATTGATTGGAAGTGTTATCATGTACATTGTTTTGTCTTGGTATAAAAAGATGGGCTACAGCAAATATTTTGCTCTATACCACAGCTTTGCTTGTTAGTTGTTTGACCTTAACCAGTTGAGCATATCCCTTGGTGGCTGATGATATGTGCATCTCTGATCATGAGCAGAAGTAGTTGGGGTTTGA
>NC_068984.1:108130512-108135157 GCF_001194135.2 Octopus bimaculoides | reverse complement strand
TACACAATGCTTTCCTATCCTAATTAATAGATAAAGAATAAAAAGTTTAGAATGGTACAACAATGCACTATAAAACAAAAAATGGACTATATATACCTGTTGTAATTTGGTTATCTATAGTCCGATGATATTTCGGAATTACAATTCCTTCTTCAGATCTTCTTAGCTGGAGTCTCTGCTATAAATTGTTCAGAGACTCCAGCTAAGAAGATCTGAAGAAGGAATTGTAATTCCGAAATATCATCGGACTATAGATAACCAAATTACAATAGGTATATATAGTCCATTTTTTGTTTTATAGTGCATTGTTGTACCATTCTAAACTTTTTATTCTTTACAAACAATACACAATGCTTTCCTATCCTAATTAATAGATAAAAGATACAAGATAACAAATAAAAAAAAAAACAACATCTTAACCACAAATTATCTCCCAGTACTTCTCTTATAAATGGTACAGTAATACTACTACTGCTACATACACAAATACATGCGCAAACCATTTGGGAGAGACGGCATCCACTGCGTTTGTAGGTTCCAGCTCTATATATGCTGATCCACAGATCGGCATATATAGAGGGAAAGAATTCTTAGAAGAAATAGTTAGAGATGGAATTGACCAAATTTTTCAATGAAGAATGCTGAGAGAAGGAGCGAAATTCATCAAGTGCACTTTGGTGGAACTGATATAAAGCTTCATAGTTCGAGAAGACAGGGACAGTTTTCTTTTAGAAGTGGTAGAAGAGCAGAAAGAGAGGGAACAATGTACGTATTGATCTAGTGATAATAATATATTGGCTAAGTGGTTAAGGTATTCGGCTCACGATTGTAAGGTCGTGAGCTCGGTTCCCGGCGGTGCAAGACGCTTTATTTCTTTCACATTGAGCAAGACGCTTTATTTCTTTCACATTGCTCCAATCCTCTCAGCTGGCAAAAACGAATAGTATATGTATTTCAAAAGATCAGCCTTGTCCCATCCTGTGTCACGCTGAATCTCTCTGAGAACTACGTGTGTCTGTGGAGTGCTCAGCCACTTGCACGTTAATTTCACGAGCCGGTTGCGCCGTTGATCGGATCAAGTGGAACTTTCGTCGTCGTAACCGAAGGCGTGTCACTTGATAATGTGGTGTTAAGAGGCCATTTACTCTTTATCATTTGCGGTTGTGGCTGTTGTTTCACCCCAGGTCAAATGATCAAAATAGCTCCAACCACGACAAACCCATCATATGTTTCAGATATTTATTATGTGACCAAATCTATCCTCCCTATTTTTGTAAGACGGCAAACTGTGGTTTGACTTTCTTTTCTTCTTTTTTTTTTTCAGATCGAGTAACCTTGCAGACAAGAAATTTCTCCTCGCATTCTTATCTGGATCTGTCTGCTAACAGACTCCCTAATTCTTTGACTAATAAAGAAAACCAAACTTGGCTTAAGTCGCTCTTGGTCAACCTAAGGATATGCCTAATCTAGATGACCAATAATCAAAAATATTTCCGCCGTGACCACCCAGGATTCTTTAAAAGACATAAGACTGTATTTAAGGGTGATTTGGCTGTTATTTCTACTTGCTCAATTAACCAAAAAGAGGCGTCTCACTCTGGCTTTAACTAAAAAAAGAAAAAAAAAAAAAATCAATGAGTGGATGGGATGGGTTCACCGTGGCTATCTGCTGGGGATCACCAACAATTTGAGGGGAATCCCCTTTTCATACAGGGGACAAGAAAGTAGATTAGAAATATTCCCTTTCCTGGAACTGCCACATTAATTTGGCAACAAGCCATCAAGAAAGTAGATGTGTTCTACTTTCCGTATTTGTATATGGGAGGTCCCATTGCCAGCCAAGTACATAGAATGTCTACAACAGCGACATCAGTTCTTTTCACTAAAATTCATGTATCTCCAATACTATGTTTATTTTATTGCATGCGCAATGATAAAAAAGTAAACCGCTTTATACTAAAATCCTGAGTGAAAGTGTTCATGACCGGACTACAGTTTATGCGCACGCGCGCACATAAGTAACTTCTCATTTGAATGGAAGCGTTGCATGTATGAAGAAACCGCATTTGCTATTTGTGTGTGACGTAAGCCATTCAAAAATTTCATTGCTTTTTTCCCGTGTGTTTTTTTCTTCCTGATTCTTTAATACTATTAATAATATTCGTATAAAAAAGCCTCTTTCAGTTTGCTTGCTCTTACTAGTTAGTTACTCAGGCGGCGAGCCGGCAGACTCGCTAGCATGCCGGGTAAAATGTTTTGCGGTATTTCGTCTGCTGCTACGTTCTGAGTTCAAATTTTGCCGAGGTCGACATTGCCTTTCATCTTTTCGGGGTCTATGAAATAAGTAACAGTTACGCCCCCTTCCCCCAAATATCAGGCCTTGTGCCTATAGTAGAAAGGATGATTTATTGCAGCTTATGTTTCATCGTCTTTCTTTTTTCCAGTTAATATTCTTCATTTATTCATCAAATTTTAAAAACAATATTAAATGTACATTAAAAGCGGTGATGTGATAAAATAGTTGACATTGCCGGGCAAAATGCTTAGCGGCATTTCATCCATTCTGAGTTCAAATTCTGCCGAGGTCGACTGTGCCTTTCATCTTTTCGTGATCGATAAAATAAATACCAGTTGAGCACTGGAGTCGATGTAATCGAATCACCCCCTCCCCCGATCTTTATGGCTTTGTGCCAAAATTTGAAATCAATATAAAATGCACATTCTGTTAACAACTGCTATACAATATTTCATCTTATAGTTGTCTGCTTTAAATATTCCATGTCGCATGCTTTGTCAGCGTTAAACTGAGAATTAATATTTCGTTGCTTTAACAACGTTAAATATACTTTTAGCATTTTTCTATGCAACATAATTAATGCTAAGATTTACATTGATGTTAATTTTTCTACATACCGGCTTACTTCGGTTCATTTCCATTTTACATATAACAATATTTGATTATATAACTGCATGTTATATACAAACAAAACAATACACTTCTTTCGTTCGGTTTGCATTAAAACGGTGACAATAATGTGAATGAGTTGGGCTTCATTTTTTACTACACATAAACGTAAATAGGATAACGGTATTTGCGATGATATTGTGTTTAGTAATGAACACTAGCTGTATTCAGAATACATGGACGTATGTGTGTGTGTATCAAAATTTATTGGAAGTATTTAGGCAGTAATTTTTCATTGCTTTATAAATACACGTTCTTTTAACTTACATTTCATCTTTTAGCTTTTTCTGTCATGTTGCATGCATTCTTCCCACATGCATGCCATATGTATACTTATGCATATACACTATATGAGTATAGGCGTAGGAGTGGTCGTGTGGTAAGTAGCTTGTTTACCAGCCACATGGCTCCGAGTTCAGTCCCACTGCGTGGCACCTTGGGAAAGCGTCTTCTACTATAGCCTCGGGCCGACCAAAGTCTTGTGAGTGGATTTGGTAGACGGAAACTGAAAGAAGCTCGTCGTATATATGTATGTATGTATATGTATATATATATATATATATATATATGTGTGTGTGTGTGTGTGTGTGTGTGTGTGTTTGTCCCCCACCATCGCTTGACAACCGATGGTCGTGTGTTTACGTCCTCGTAACTTAGCAGTTCGGCAAAAGAGACCGATACAATAAGTACTAGGCTTACAAAGAATAAGTCCTGGGGTCAATTTGCTCGACTAAAGGTGGTGCTCCAGCATGGCCACAGTCAAATGACTGAAACAAGTAAAAGAGTAAAAGAGTAAAAGAGATAATTGATATCAAACCAATGTAAAACAAGCTGTTTTAAAGATAGCGTGTTCGCACAAGCCTCAATACAATAGCCGATATAAAATGTTGGTTGAGTATAAAATGTCGGTTGACACCAGTCACGGATTACATTTTAGAGAGAAAGGGAGATGTAATCAGATAGATAGGGAGAGAAAGAGAGAGAGAGAGAGAGAGAGAGAGAGAGAGAGAGAGACGGGGGAGAAAAGGAGAGAGAGAGAGAGAGTGAGTGTGTATGTGTGAGAGAGAGATAGAGAGATAAAGATAGATAAATAGGTAGAGATAGAGACAGATAGATAGATAGATAGATAGATAAATAGAGAGAGAGAGAGAGAGAGAGAGAGAGAGAGAAAGAAAGAAAGAGAGAGAGAGATAGAGAGAGAGAGAGAGAGATAAAGAGAGAGAGAAGAGTAAAAGAGACATACAGAGCAAAAATCAGAGTGAAAGTAGAAAGGAACGCTGAAATTGACAAGTGAATGGTAAAATGATAAAAATTACGGACGCGAATTCCATGACACCGCAGGTATGCACACATACACGCATGCACATATGAATACATACATACATAGACACAGACACACACACACATACATACATATATGTGAATATATATATGATTGTCATAATACATATACACACATATATATTCTTTTATTCTTTTACTTGTTTCAGTCATTTGGCTGCGACCATGCTGGAGCACCGCCTTTAGTCGAGAAAATCGACCCCAGGACTTATTCTTTGGAAGCCTAGTACTTATTCTATCGGTTTCTCTTGCCGAACCGCTAAGTTACGGGGATGTAAACACACCAGCATGGTGGGGGAACAAACACAGACACAAATATATATATACATATATATGTAT
>NC_068984.1:108128508-108129493 GCF_001194135.2 Octopus bimaculoides | reverse complement strand
ATGTATGTGAATATATGCATATATGTATGTGTATATAGTGTATATATAAACATACATATATATATATCTGTGTGTGTGTGTGTGTGTGTGTATGGAGATGCGTGGGTTATTGGTTAGGGCATTTGTTTCACTATCGTAAGGTCGTGAGTTCGACTGCCGGCGGCGCGTTCTGTCCTTCAGCAACACACTTTATTTCACGTTACTCCAGTTCACTCGGTTAGCAACAATGAGTAATAGTTGTATTTGAAAGGGTTAGCCTTGTCACATTCTGTGTCATTTTGAGTCTCCTTGAAAAAAAAAAACAAAAAAAAAAACGTTACGAGTACGCCCAGAGAACTTTCAGGAAGAGAGTAGAGAAAACCATGATAGTCCTCTGGAGGACATTTGTCCTCAGCCGCTTAGACTAAAATTAAGGGCAAAACTCGAAGTTATACAAAAAAGAGCGTCTGAATGAGACACGTCAGCTATTGGGGAAAAGCTAAAATAATTAAGACTCCACTTCCTAGGCATGTAGAATTATACCTATATTATATAGTAATATATATCTAAAAAAATTCTGGAAGGATTTGTACCAAACTTCTGCGTTGAAAATTACACAAAATCACAGAAGAAGGCGACATTGCATAATGCCAAATATTTCAGCATTGCCATCAAGATACAGGACCCGATAGCATCCGCTAGAGCTTAAAGGACACACAACCATTCAAGATCCTCCCAAAGAACATGAGAGACGTGGATGGAGTGGATGTTGGTGTCCTGAAGACAAAACTGGATATCCTCCTGTCAAACGTTCCGGATAAATATACATCGCGGCAGGAAACGCAGTCAAGGGCAATAATATCGAACTCCTTCATTCACGAAATGCAACATGGCAGACATGGATCCAAGTAGTGAAAATGTAACAAAGACAATGGCGGCGCATGCCCCAGCATGGCTGCAACTGTCGAGCTGAAACTAATACAAGATGTGTGTGTGTGTGTGTCCG
>NC_068984.1:108126383-108128408 GCF_001194135.2 Octopus bimaculoides | reverse complement strand
ATATATATATATATATATATATATATATGTATATAGATAGATAGATATATGTATATATATATATGTATATGTATATATGTTTATATGTGTGTGTGTGTGTATGTATGTATGTGTGTGTGTGTGTATTTCAGTGTTCAAATTACTCTCTGTTGTTTCTCTGGGTTTTACGAAGATTCGCTGATGGTTGTTCAACATTTGTGATGAGCGAGCTTTCGTGAAACTCTGAGTGGCAACACAGAGTATATCTCACCACTGCAATAAGTAATCGCATTATGCATTTCCCTTTCAAGTTGTTTGTAGACTGAAATGTATATGCACATGCACACGTATGTACGTACGGACATACATGCATATATATATATATATATATATATATATATATATATATATATATATACACACATATATATACATATGCATATATGGGTACAGGACGTCATATATATATATGAATACATATTTCATCATGTGTGTTTGTGTATATATATACTTACATATATGTAATGTATATGCATACGTATATACACTAACTTATATACATAGATCTAAGTACAAAGACACATGCTTACAAACACATATATACCAACACGCACACGCACACACACACACAAAACAATGTGATTAATGTAAGGTATACTTGAGACGAAGATCGGATATACTGTTGGCTTGTTTAACCTTTACTCGAATGTCTTCCCCATCAAAGCCTACTTCGGACCAAACAACAACAACCACCATCACTACAACAACAACATCAACAATAACAGCATACCGTCATTTAAGCGGTACGTCTTCATAACTCCTAAATGAATCTCCGAATTGTATCATATATAGTATTTAAACCATATATTACATGTGCAATCACTGAAGGCGCCGAACAGATTTAAGGACTTGTTAAGCTTTGTTAATCCCTACAAAGCTGTAAGAATCGGAGTTTCCAGCATTTAATCCAAGATAATTTATTTACCAGGTATTTATTTTAAAACATTTCAAACTTATTCGTTGAAAAGAAAAGAAAAAATTACGATCGATGTTCAACTGCAAGTGTAGAAGATTTTGTTTATAAGTTGACTCATGTTGAATATTCAAATGAAAAGGGATAGAGCTTTGGCGACAAACAGGACACGAAGTTACTTTCATTTTATTTTGTCATTGTTTATTACTCAAAAAACATTCACACCGCATATGTACGGCAATGAAAGTACTTTTTCCGCACATACCACCTTTCAAATGGTGCTGTGTATAGGAAAAGATGTGGGGAAACGTTTTTTGAAATGAAAGAAAAAGAGAGAGAGAGAAGGAAATGAGGTGAACATATTTTGCAAGGATTTTTTTACAATACAAAGATGGCGCCACGTGTTGTATATGGCCGATACCATTTGGGATGTTGAAGGCCAGTATGAACTTATATCGACATAACGAGCAATCAGCACCCCCAAATCAAACGACCTTTTCAGTCATGAACATGCGGACAAGATTTCAATCTAGGCTGACTAAAGATTAAAGAAAAACATACAACATACAACAACAACAACAACAACAACAACAAATAAAATTTGCGAAGACAAATGCCTAAAAGAAAAGAAAAACGGAGTTAAAAAGAAAAAAAAAAAAACAAAGTCAATTGTATACTAGTTTTAATATGGTGACAAAATTTGAATGAAAAAGTCTGGCAAAATCAAATGAAATTAAAACAAAATCGAAAAATTTAATGTTTAATAATAATAATAATAATAATAATAATAATAATGATAATGATAATGATAATAATAATAATAATAATAATAATAATAATAATAATAATAATAATAATAATAATAATGAACAAAAGAACAAAAACCGATGGTTTCATCTTGGAAATATTTCCTGATTTGAATTCATTGATGTTCTTTGTCTCCACAAGCACACGCACACGTGCGCCCGCGCACATACACGTTTATATATAAGTCTATATGATTGTGTGTATATATCTATGTACATATATATAATGTGTGCATATATATATATATATATATATATATATATATA
>NC_068984.1:108125901-108126373 GCF_001194135.2 Octopus bimaculoides | reverse complement strand
TATATATATATATATATATATATATATATATATACGTATATGTATGAATGTATATATATACACGTATATGTATGAATGTATATATATATGTACGTATATGTATGAATGTATATATATATACACGTATATGTATGAATGTATATATATATATATATGTACGTATATGTATGAATGTATACACACACACACACACACACACACACACACACGCATGCGCATATATATATATATATACGTACATATACATGCATATATATGTGCATATGTATGTATACAGATATACATTTATACATACATATATACTCACAAATAGATACCAATACACATATATGTACATATGCACACATACATATATAATCATGCATATATACATCTATGTATACATACATATACATAGACATACGCACATACAGATATTATTTATAAGGAACGGCAAAGAAACAAATTAGTACATATAGTTTGTAATTATCAT
>NC_068984.1:108125420-108125686 GCF_001194135.2 Octopus bimaculoides | reverse complement strand
ACACACATACACACACATACACACACACACACACACACACACATATATATGGTAGAAGCCGCTTATTATCATCAGGGTAATGTTATCAAAGGGTTATTAAAATTAGTGAATCCGGAACTCTCTTAAGGTGGTGTTATATTCAGAGCTTAATTATTATTAGCTGTCTTTGATTGTAATCCATTGCAATGTGATGAAGCGGCTTTCTCAGTACACACACACACACACACACACACACACACACACACACACACACACACACACACACA
>NC_068984.1:108121557-108123954 GCF_001194135.2 Octopus bimaculoides | reverse complement strand
ACCCTGATGATAATAAGCGGCTTCTACCATATATATATGTGTGTGTGTGTGTGTGTGTGTGTGTGTGTGTGTGACTGTGTGAGTGATGATAGTAGTATGTAGTGTTGTTGTTGTTGGTGGTGGTGGTTGTATGTAGTGTTGGTGGTGGCGATGGTGGACGTGGCCAGTTAGCCGCTTAGGAGAACCGAAACCCGGACCTCCCAAATTTCCAGCTAAGCTCTCTGTACCATAAGGCTAAGCGACCTATGGCGAGTGATGGTGTGTGTATGTGTAAGTGATGGTATGTGTGTGTGTGATTGTGTGTGTGTGTGTGTGTGAGTGTAGTTTTGTATATGAATGTGTTTGTGTTTGTGTGGTGGGGAGGTTGTATGTGTGTATGGTTGTATCCTGTTATGTGTGTGTGTGTGTGTAGTCGTGTGTGGGCGTGTATAGTTGTGTGTGTGGCTGTGGTTGTGGTTGTGTGTGTGTGAGTGTGTGTTGTTTAGACTTTAAACAGTATAATTAACCGCACTAAGTTCAGCCTGTTAATACCTTTAATCTAAGATCCCGCCAAGGAGGTCTTTGTTTAGTCTCTAACACTTCGGTTGGACGAGGGAAGCGTAGTGTAACCAATACATACCGGTAATATACTGGTAAACGATTAAGTCGGCGATATAGAACTTCCACAGAAATTTGCTAGGTTCCTTGTCAACATCAAGTCACCGTTATTTGCATTTTGTGTCACCGAGAACTGGGTCTTCGGAATATACCCTTGGGTCACTTTTCTTCTAGATGTTCCTGTATTATTATTAAAAAAAAATTATTTTCGTTGTTGTTTAAGCCCCAAACGGCCCTGACCGAATAGATCTATAAGCAAAGGAAGTTTAATCATGACCATTTCGTCTTTTGTTGTTTAGAACCCAAATAAATGAATAAAATAAAGTCTAAATAACAAAAATAATAGCAAAAATAGTGTACCATGGGGTATATCTTTCTGTGTGTGTGTGTCTTTTTTTTTTTATAAAGAAATGGTCAGGTGTAATATGAGGGACATTTGGTTACTATTTCTAACATACTGAGCAACTTTGTAGTCAGACTCACATTTAAGTTGTTCTGTTGTGACATATTATAGTAATATAGTGACTGATGAACTCATAAGAAACCCTGAAATAAACTGGGATGAGCAGAGCTGTAAAACTATTTGGTTATAAGACGGTTTGGATCAGAAATGACATGGGGCTCAACAACAGCAGCAACAACAACAACAACAACAACAACAACAACAACAACAACAACAACAACAACAACAACAACAACAACAACAACAACAACAACAACAACAACAACAACAACAACAACAACAACAACAACAACAACAACAACAACAACAACAGCAGCAGCAACAACAACACAGTAGAGAATATATTATACTTAGTAAAGGTGGTTTTCTTTCAATTTCCTATCTTAGTGTGTCTTGACACAAAGTTTTCTATTTTAATAAGCGCAAGAAAAACAGAAACGTTGAAATGAACAACAACAACAACAACAACAACAACAACAACAACAACAACAGAGGAGGAGTAGGAAGAGTGAATAAGGCAACCAGACTGACCCCGATGCTTATCAGATCTTATTTTATCGATCCCTAAAATCAAAAAAGTCATGCTGACCTCAGCGGCGGGATTTGAATTTAGAAAAAAAGTAAATGACCATACCTATGTTATATAATCGCGAGGCAATTTTGTCCGTTGCTCTACCGATCTTGTCATCCGCTGCCCCCCATTTATACTACTACTACTACTACTACTACTACTACTACTACTACCGCCACCGTTTCTGTTGCTACTTTAATTCATCTTTAGCAGGAAGTAAGTTTAAAATCCTGGAATGATGACCAGTCAGATAATTTGTTATTCTCTCTCTGTCTCTTTTTTTTTTTTTTGCAAATCTACATTGAATTAATATTCACAACTTCCTATGATTAATTAATACAAAATTTCAATAGATTTCCTTCATTTAAAGGCATGGAGGGTGGTAGTAACGATGGCGACAGCGGAGGAGGCGGCTGCAGCAGCGGTAGCGGCGATGGTTGTGTTGGTGGTAGTGGTGGGCGGAGGTGAGGAGGCGGAGGATACTACCAATCCTTAACTAGATGTTTCAATGGTTGAAACTTTCCATTCACAAAATTTTTGTTTGTTTTCTTTTATAATAGAAACCTCGATGAGTGAGCGAGTGAGTGAGTGTATACGTGGGCTGGGCGGTTTGAACAATTCTGCCTACTTTTTTTTTTTTAACCATTTTGAAATAACTTCGGTGTTAGGTCAGTTTGGGTAGGTGTTAATCAATCATACATTGTAAAATCCACACCCTTTTCAGGTATGTTGCTCTCGACCGTTTAAGAAATCCGTATTTTAACAG
>NC_068984.1:108117495-108120173 GCF_001194135.2 Octopus bimaculoides | reverse complement strand
GTAGTAGTTGTTGTTGCTGTTGTTGTTGTTATTGCTGTATAACAAGGAAACTCCACTCAACTCGTGTAGTTGGTCGAAAGGACTAGTTTCCGGTTTACAAAAAACATGTCGAATCGAATTTTCATCGACAGCCAGCCCCACCCCGGTAAATCCAACCACATCAAACCTCGTTTTCTTATCTGGTTTCTGGTGTTTTAAAATCCTGCCTGGGGTTAACTTTGCCTTTTTCATTCTCTCTTCCGGGTTCGATGATGATAATAATAATAATAATAATAATAATAATAATAATAATAATAATAATAATAATGGTTTCAAATTTTGACATTCAGTATTTTGGTTCCCTTTCCTCGATGGTATATCATTTCTACTCATAAATCACACCCACAGTAAAAGATCCAACTTGAGTACCCTGGATGAGATTTGAAACAGTTCGTATGAAACCAAGTAACAACCATAACGAAAACATAATAATAATAATGATAATAATAATAATAATAATAATAATAATAATAATAATAATAATAACAACAACAGCAACAATAATTTTTTCTAATTGAGGCAAAAAGCCAACAGTCTTAAAGGGAGGGGCATAGTCAATACCATCGACCCCAGTGAATGACTGGTACTTTATTATATCGACGGGATGAAAGGCAAAGTTGACCTCGGCAAGTTTTGAACAGATGTAATAAAGCATCTTCCGCCAAAACGCGCTCCCGAAAGCAAGTCATACTAAATAGATCCAAAATATAGGGTCACGTGCTGGTGTACAAAATTATTGTGTTATATCCAGGAGTCGGCTGCTTATCCCATTTTATATGGCGGTAGGGTTAAATTTGAAGACGATCTTGCTGCTCTTTCCAGCGTAGAGGTTTTCCTCGTTGACTCGTCCCGTCAACGTTGTGGACTGAGCTGTCCCAAGATAAAGCATGTGAAAACACACACATACACACACCCACACACACACAAATTCATACTCACATACAGAGGATCTCCCATTAATTGTGAATGATTTTGTCTGCTTCATTGTCGTTTTAGGTCGAGTGGTGTGTATATGTATATGTGTATGTGTGTATGTGTACGAGAGTGCATCTAACATAGAAGATATTACTCACACACACACACATCGATATTGTTGTTGTTGCTGTTGTTGTTGAATAACCATCTCCCCCACCTCCTTTATATTTCATCTCATTTTATCCAGTCTTCAGGGAACGACAACATGGCTGTAATTTGGGATGAAGAAAATTAAAGGGAAAATGAAACATGGTTTATTTCCTTCACTATTTTAAACACGTTAACGGCAGCTTTAACTATTCGTTCGAGTGACTTACGTAAAATGAACTTAATACGGATATCACCATCATCATTATTATTATCATTTACAAGACGAAGAGAGGGAACTAGTTGTGACAAATAACCTGCCAAATACACCCTCCATAAAAAAGAGGGCACAGTGTATATTCAAGAATGTAGACCCAAGATACACTATGTTCGAACAATAAAGACACAAAAATTACGGTGAAAATGCCTTTGGTCATACAGGGTGTAGCAGAAAAGCGCTTAATATTTTAAACCGCTATTGGCTTGGCGCTAACAAAGTTAGGCAGGTGATAAAGGTATCTTCATAATAGCTAATGTTTAAACGTTTGTTTTGTATATACTGTTTTGTTTAAACCGGTAATTACCGTGCGGTTTCCGTAGTAACTGTTACCAGGAACGGTGAATATGAATATTTTTTTGCCGCATTTTGTAGCTGTATGTGATTGATCAGATCTGACCTGGGGCTAAATGATAACATGAAAGAGGTGGTGGTGGTGGCGTAATCTTTTTTTCAAGACAGTAATTGGTTGAACCAGTGCTTTCGTCATCAATGACACCGAAAGTTACACACCCAAAACAAGATAAAAACAAATAAAATTTTAAAATAAAATAAAAATGAAAACAATAATAAAACAAAAAGAAAAACATTAGCATAAGACAAAGCGAAAAGAATACTCACAATGCAAACAAAACAAGAAAAAACAACAAACAATGATCACAATTAGTCAGGTAATTAGCAAACATTTTGATCGACTTCAGCTTTTGTCTCAAAATGCATTCGCACATACAAAAATACAGATACACATGCAAAACACACGTATACACACATATATGCACACATATATGTACACACACACACATATATACACACATATATATATACATATACACATATATACACACGAGCACACGTGCAAACACATTAGAATCAGACAATATTATTATACTCACAGATTTCTGAAAGAAAATGTTATTCAGCAAAACAGTCACATGGTGTGTATGTGTGTGTGTGTGTGCGTACGTACGTATATATTGTGTGTGGCTGTGTGAATACATATGTGCACATGTATGTGTGTGTTTATTCAACTTTAGTCGTATTCGTTTCTTTGTTTGCTTACATGTTTTTGTCTTTGTTATTGTTATTTTTTTTCTCCTATCAATCACCTTTAAAGTAATCGATAGTATCGGAAAAGATATATTTGTAAAAATCATATCAATTTGTTTTACAATGCTTGAAAGAAAGAAAGAAAAGACTAATCAAACAACCAAACAACCAGCCAGCCAACCAGCCAACCGACGCCGCCATAAAAATTCTATTTATCAAACTGTTAATTGAAAATAACATTATATTTAAATAA
>NC_068984.1:108116056-108116403 GCF_001194135.2 Octopus bimaculoides | reverse complement strand
GAAAAAATAGCGATAAAAACCAAAATAGGCTTTTACATTAATAAAAGAAGTAAAAAAAAAAACCTTGATAAAACAGAAGAAAAGAAAAAAAAAGAACGTTTGACTTCCTGAAATAAAATACATTAATAATTGGCAAATAAGCTGGTCACATGACCTCAAAGTAGCTTCGTAGTAGCTAGTAGTAGTAGTAGTAGTATTTGTAGTATAGTTTTGGTAGTTATACTACTACTACTACTACTACTACTACTACTACTACTACTACCGCTGCTGCTACTACTACTACTACTACTACTACTACTACTACTACTACTACTACTACTACTACTGCCGCCGCTGCTGCTGCTGCT
>NC_068984.1:108115767-108116046 GCF_001194135.2 Octopus bimaculoides | reverse complement strand
TACCGTTGCTGCTGCTGCTGCTGCTGCTGCTACTGCCACTGTTGTTACTGCTGCTGCTGCCACTGCTTCTGCTTTCATTAGTCGCAGTAGTAGTAGTAGTAGTAGTGGTGGTGGTGGTGGTGATAGCAGTAGTAGTAGTATTAGTAGTAGTAGCAGCAGCAGTAATAGTTGTAAAAGTAGTAAACTGATTGTAGTTGATGCGAAACTATGCAGTTATGTCATACGGCGGGAATGAAAACATACGCAAAATAAAAACCCCCTCCCAAAAAAAAAAAAAAA
>NC_068984.1:108107928-108111587 GCF_001194135.2 Octopus bimaculoides | reverse complement strand
ATATATATATATATATATATATATATATATATACATATACATACATATACATACATATATATACATACATACATATGTATGTATGTATGTGAAGTGTCGCTGCAGAAGAATTATGTAAACGTAGCCCTTTGTTGTATGACTGTCCGACCAAGTCGCCTATAGTGTTTTGTTCTTCCAAAATACAATGATAGACCGCATAAAAACAACGCGCCCATACACACATTTCTAGTGTATAGATGAAGCGTTGAATCTTTCACATTCGCCTATCACACACAGAGGCACATCCACATGTACAGACAGATATATACACAAATACACAAATACCCACAG
This sequence comes from Octopus bimaculoides, assembly GCF_001194135.2. NCBI lineage: Eukaryota > Metazoa > Mollusca > Cephalopoda > Octopoda > Octopodidae > Octopus > Octopus bimaculoides. The sequence goes on along the minus strand of NC_068984.1, from coordinate 108,111,257 downwards.
CACACATACAATCTGACAGACAAACAGATGATCAGGGTGGGCATATTTGTTATCAAATGCGCCCGTCACGATGATGGGAATGTTGGCCGCGGTGGTATGTTAGAATATACATACCCGTACCGATCGCTGTTGCTCAGATTCATACCACTGGCTACTCTGAGTTATTTCCTTTATGCAAACTAGCTTGTCCATGAATGTGTTTTACTCTTTTCTTTTGATACTATCTCCACTGAAGATAAAGTAAGACAATTGCTGTGCTGATGACACGTCTTGAGGCAGAAACACATATCACTATATTGTTCTTGTCTCCAGATAATCATACTATTTTTTCCTTAATGGCATATCAAATTGATTCATGAGATTATCTCCCTTCTTCATTTGGTGCTGAACTATAGAAGTATTCTCTCTTTCCAAGCGGGGATGATATCAATAAATTAAAAAAGTTACCTTGTATGTTATTTATCATAAACTTATTCATATATGTTGCTCAAATAAAACCCTCTGGCCACTGAGCGTTATTTCTCTTAGCATATTTTTGTGTTAACGTGACTTTTGATGAGTTTCATATTGCTGCCCTCATTTGAGATTCTTGTTATGTTTATTGACTCATCTGGGATCTAGGCCAGAAGAAAGTCAAGGCGATTCTTGAAAACATCGACACGTACCTATGTAAATCCTTCAATTTTTCTTGCAAGATATTAAACAATTGGTGTCCCTTGAATCCCTAGTAACTGTATTTAATTTGTCTCTACTCTAGAGATGGCGATTGGGAACTTTGGAACATTGTAGTGGCGTCCTATTCAGGGATGGTTTAACTCTCGATACCGAAGATTTGTGCCAGCCTCCCATGGATCATTCGTATGTATATCACAGAGCATATCTTCCTTGTCTTGTGTCCAGGATGTAGAGTTGTAATTCTTTCAGTCGCTTCCTATAGTTCAAAGGTTTCACTGGTGAAATCTTGGTGTAACATCGTTGGATTGACACTGTGGGATGTCCAAAGTTGAGAACAATAGTCCGGACAGCTGAGGGCAAATGTCCTGCATAGGACCAGCATAGTTTTTTTCTTCTCCTTGTTTTGAAAGATCAAGCCTGTCGCCTGCATATAGCTACCATCTTAGTGATATCTATACGAAATGAAGCATTGTTGCTCTTATGAATCTTCATGTCTAGATTGCCATTTTTTCTGGTCCGAAATATCTTTGTGGCTGATATCGAAGACTTGAAATTTTCCTGCATTAGATACCATATTGCTTTCTTCATTGTATAGAAGACTAGTATAAACAAGATTCTTGACTGCTTGCATTAGTATAGGGTATATATATATATATATATATATATATATATATATACAGATATATATATGGATATATATGCATGCAGATATGTGTGTGTATATATATACATATTCAGATACATAAAACCTGGACTTTCCCTAAGGAAACGGTAGGATATTGCTTATCTTGTATTTTGTGTTGTCTGGTACTAGTGAATCAATTCAGTCTTTGTGTGATAAAGTTTGATTCCTTCGATCCTTTATATGTACGTATTAAAAAAAAGGAAAAAAAAGCTAAGTCTACCTCCTTACTTATTTTTCAATTATTATTAACATACACACATACACACATAAACAAATAAACACACACACACACCTATGTATATATACAACCGCATAGATAAATGATATACATATCTATATCTAAAATGTATACAAATGTGTAAATATAACTTACAAATATATGTACACATATATAAAAATTATATGTATATCCATTATATATATGTATATATATATATATATAGTGTGTGTGTGTGCGCGCGTGCGAGTGTGTGAGAAAGAGTGAGATAGAGAGAGAGACGCAGACGTGGAAGATGTTTGGTTCCTAACACATGGTTCCAGGTTCAATCCCACTGCATAGTACTTTGAATAATTGTTTTCTACTGTAGCTTCGAGCTGACCAAAGCTTTGTGAGTGGATTTATAGATGGAAACTGAAAGACGTCCGTCGTATATATATGTGTGTGTGTGTGAGTGTGAATGTGTGTGTGTGTGTGTTGGTGTGTTTACGTCCTCCGTAACATAACGTTTCGGCAAAAGAGGCTCTTACGAATAGGTAAAACCCTTCAAAGCAGTGCCCCAACAAGGCTGCTGTCCAATGACTTGCTGATAACAGTTTTTGAGAGAACAGAGTTTGAGGTTTCTGAAGTGATCTCAATAGTCGAGGCCTCTCACGCTATTTATTCCTTTTTTGTATTCGAATTATTGGGTCTTTCACAACTCATAATACTTTTTTTTTTGTGTAGGAGACCCATTGTAGGCAGCAATATTCAAGATAGTCTTGAGTAAATTTTGTTAATCACACGTATTATAAGTATTTGTGAAGGAAACAGTCCGCTGCAGTAGCTGACAGCGGACTCCAATGTTGGGTAAAAACTTCATCATAACTCTGTGATATACTCTCTCTCTACTCCATCTGTCTATGCATGTGTGTGTGTGTGTGTGTGTGTGTGTGTGTGTGTAGGTGTGTATCTGTCTGTGTACACTCACACAATTGCATACAGTTTAATACGTATATTACTCCGTCATCTAAACGATTAGTCACGTGATTTATGTAACTTTAAGTATCGATCAAGGGAACTATTTACTCATAAACTGCATAATATATATACACATACAGGCACACACACACGCACGGACGCACACTTGTTCATCTGTATAACTATAAATGAACATGTGTACTAAAGACAATCACATATACTCACATTCACGCATACACACAAACGCACACACACACTCAAACATACCCACACACTCACGCATGCACACACCCGTATGTATGTGCATCTGTGCACATATTTATATGTATATAAATATCCATATATGGGGGCGTTCGTGAGCGTTTTGTGCGGGTGAACATCTGTGCGGTATTACAATTGAAGCAACGTAAAGTCACTATGTCAGATATTTGCAGGTTACATATGTTGTGATTGAATACGCCCCAGCATGTGGTTGTTACTTAGGCCATTGACACACATATATATGCATGTGTGCATGTGTGTCATGTATGTATGCATTGTATGTTCATATACATGCATATATATATATATATATCGCTCGAAAATCCTACGAACGTTGCCAGTACCGCCTGACTGGCCTTCGTAGGATTTTCGAGCGAGATCGTTGCCAGTGACCCTGGACTGGCTCTTGTGCGGGTGGTACATAAAATGCACCATTTTGAGCGTGGCCGTTGCCAGTACCGCCTGACTGGCCTTCGTGCGGGTGACACGTAAAAGCATCCACTACACTCTCTAAGTGGTTGGCGTTAGGAA
>NC_068984.1:108105890-108107631 GCF_001194135.2 Octopus bimaculoides | reverse complement strand
TATATATATATATATATATATATGATTGTGTGTGCGTGCGCGCGTATTTAAAAAGAACACTTTTAGAGGAATTTCGAAGTTTCGGCTTGCAGTCTGGTGACTGCGTGGAAGCTAAAATCTCGAAGTCACTTTCAACCTTTTGCTGGTAAAAATTAGGGTAATGTATTTTTCGTATAATGTAGCATAAAAAGAAGCACATGTGTATATATATAAATATATATATATATATGTATGTGTGTGTGTATGCGTGTGTGTGTGTGTGTGTGTGAAAGTTTGTTTTTATGCTATAATAAAAATATATTTACATTAAATTGAAGCATTACTCAGTACATTTGTTAGAGTACAGTTTTATTATTCTTTAGCAGGAATAGTATTGACTGTGACTTCAAAGATTCGGCCAGCTAACCCATCATCGAACTATAAAGTTCATCTTGGCTTCATATAATCTCCGTTAAGTTGAAATTGTCTAGGGTAACTTGAGTTCTGTTAATTATGTGACGTGTTGGGCTGTGGTGGTATGATGGTATGGAGAATTGTTATTGATTAAATTAAGGGAAGTGCTAATGGTTATAATTTATTCATGTATATATAGCTTTGCCATTAGGTGTGTATGTTTAGGCGTGTCATCTTCAGGTCAAAGGATTTCACAAAAGAATGTAGTAAGATTGTTAGTCAACAGATCTATCACATCCTTTGGTTGTTGGTTTTATTTAGTTGTTAATAGGATGTCTACCTTCTGTTTTGAGAATGTGATGGTTAATTCCTAGAGTTCAATCCAGTGCTTTAATCTTAGTAGTTAGGTTTATTTTCTTGGTATGTTAACGTTAAGGGTTCACAAAAGAATGTAGGTGAAGATTATTTGGGTTGCATGTTGGTAATAATGATGATTTTTTGCCTATTTATATTTAGAGAGTGCTGGTTATCACTTAAGTATGTCACAGTGATATTAGTATGGAGAACAAATATTTTAATGTTCACGAGAGTATGTAGGTAAGGTTCAAGGTTGTTGGTCAGCATATTTGTCTCTAGTAGATCATCGTTCCGGAAAATAGTTTGTCGCTATTTATAATTTTTAACGTATGTGTTAAAGGAGGTGAAGTTTGAAAGCTGTTTTTTTTAAAATTTATTTATTTAATACTTCTTATATTCGGTATCAGACATGGAAACTTTTTATAATCTCTTACGTTATTTGTATTTATTAAAATGTGTAAGGATGAAATAAATCCAGGTGAATACCTCTTTAAGCACTCTATAGAAATGGAACCCAGAAAACTAATTTGTCCAGTTATTATTACGGCAGTCCATATATCTAGCTATCCATTTCCTGTGACAAGTACGAGTTGTAAATCCGAGGTCGAAGCCAAATAAATTCGGTGTATTAATCACAAAATATAGTACAGAAAACTAAGAAAATCTGATGAAAGTGCCTTCTCTTACCTATGACACGTATACAGGTCAATATAATGGAGATAGTGATCTTGAGTTTATCGGTGTAAACCCTTCCACATTATCCCAATGTATACTAAATTTAAGAGATACATTTCCAGTTTTGGCAACAAAATGTTGTTTCTATTGCAGTTTAGTCTCTCTCATGAAGGATCGATTAATATGCATACTACAATGTGCAGCTCTTGCGTTGTCCAAGCTATTCGAAACGCACATAAGCTAAATAAATAATTGATAATGCATCTTGACGTCTCTCTCTCTCTCTCTCTCTCTCTCTCTATCTATATATCTATGT
>NC_068984.1:108096787-108099480 GCF_001194135.2 Octopus bimaculoides | reverse complement strand
ATATATATATATATATATATATATTATATATATATAAATATATACGTGTGTGTGTATATCTATCTTTCTCTCTCTCTCTCTCTCTCTCTCACTCTCTCTCTCTCTATCTATCTATCTATCTCTCTATCTATCTAATGCCCCCGAGAAAGCTGTAAGATGTCGCACAAACACTCGGTTCTGGCTGCAATGTCTCCTATAGTTGAAATAGCTGAAAAGTAATGAAATTGACTACCTAACTCTTTTCCTGTTGTGATTCATTAATTTATGTTACGCTCTATACTTTCCTGACGCTCTACTCTAAACCACAAGTATTGATTTCTAACAACTCTGATTTAATGTTATATACTCTCTTTTACTTGTTTCAGTCTTTTGACTGTGGCCATGCTGGAGCACCGTCTTTAGTCGAGCAAATCGACCCCCAGGACTTATTCTTTAGAAGCCTAGTACTTATTCTATCGGTCTCTTTTGCCGAACCGCTAGGTAACGGGGACATAAACACACCAGCATCGGTTGTCAAGCGATGTTGGGGGGACAAACACATACACACATACATAGATACATACATACATACATACATACATATATATATATATATATATATATATATATATATATATATACATACATATATACGACAGGCTTCTTTCAGTTTCCGTCTACCAAATCCACTCACAAGGCTTTGGTCGGCCCGAGGCTATAGTAGAAGACACTTTCCCAAGATGCCACGCAGTGGGACTGAACCCGGGACCATATGGTTTGTAAGCAAGCTACTTACCACACAGCCACCTCTACCATGTGGCTGCAAAGCAAGCTTTTTACCACTCAGCCATGCATATGTATAAAAAATTTTCACTTCTTCATTATTTAACCAATTAATCAATTGTTTGATAAATCGTTCGGTTAATTAATTAATCAGTTAGGTTTGTCACAGTCCTTCCTTCGCCATTTGCAATCTCATCAATGATATTCTCTCTGTATTTCAGGTCTGTCTTACGTCTGTTGGTCTATTTATTTGTAGGACCTACATTTGCCTAGTTCTATGTATGTGACATACATGCATATATACATGCATACATAAATACAAATACACACACACATATACATACACGCGCGCGCACACACATACACACACGCATACACGCTTACACACATGCATATATACACGATGAGAAAGAAATCGTTCGAGCACAGTTGGATGGGCTGTTCCAGCAATTTCGACACCATAGCAAACACCGTCTGCAATACGAGTAAGAGGTAGTAGGCTAAGTAATTCAGAAGTGAATTTGGAGGGAATTTATTCAACCGACCAAGAAGCGCCAGATCTTGGTATTATCTTTGTAGCACCCTCAATCCCAAGAGAATCGTATCTAAATTGAAACCAAGATGATGCAAAAGCTTATTACCTTTATTATTATTGACAACGGTACTTTGTCAGGAAGTTCTCGGTGTGATGCTATCAGTGTGGTCTTTTACTGAGATATTTATGGCCACTTACATTTCAGGAAATACCGAGTGGAGAGCATGGGAAAATATACTTGCAAGCTCCCATGAGAATGGTTTGGTCTCCGATATGCTTTGCATGTATTGGCTTATATAGTGGTACTGCGTGGAGGCGCAATGGCCCAATGGTTAAGGCAGAGGACTCGCGGTCATAGGATCGCGGTTTCGATTCCCAGACCGGTCGTTGTGAGTGTTTATTGAGCGAAAACACCTAAAGCTCCACAAGGCTCTGGCAGGGGATGGTGGCGAACCCTGCTGTACTCTTCCACCACAACTTTCTCTCATTCTTACTTCCTGTTTCTGTTGTGCCTGTAATTCAAAGGGTCAGCCTTGTGACACTGTGTCACGCTGAATATCCCCGAGAACTACGTTAAGGGTACACGTGTCTGTGGAGTGCTCAGCCACTTGCACGTTAATTTCACGAGCAGGCTGTTCCGTTGATCGGATCAACTGGAACCCTCGACGTCGTAAGAGACGGAGTGCCAACAACAGTGGTACTGCAACACTGCAGCTGTCTTTAACATCGCCAGCGAGAGAGATCAAAATATGAATAGAGAAATGCCATAAGATGCCACAGAATTCAATAGATTCTATTGTTTGTGCGGCTCAGCTAATAGTATTGACATAAGTGTTGTTTATAAGGCAATACGCCAAGCGCTAATGACAGTTAAACTGGAACATAGTCGTGTTTTTTAATGTAATGTGCCTAAGAGAAAAGTTGTCCCATATACATGTGTTGTGGCTTTGTGGTAAGGAGTTTGCTTTTCAACTCCATGATTCTGGTTTCAATCCCACTGCACGATACCATATATATGCGAATGTATGTCGTATGTATGTGTGAATTTGTTTCTGTGAATGTCACACACCCCGCTTGAAAACGGTGTTGGTGTGCTTACAGCCACAAGACATAGCGTTTCGGCAAAAGTGACTGATAGAATAAGTACCAGGCTTAAAAAAGAGAAAAATGAATACTGGAGTCGATTCATTCAACTAAAATTCTTCAAGGTGAAGTGACAGCATGGCCGCAGTCTAATGACTGAAACAAGTAAAAGATAAAGTTATGTTTACACACACACACACGCACACACGCACACGCGCGCACACACACAAACACTTATGCATACATACATACATACATATAAACACGCATACATACACGTACATAGACACATACATACATACATAAATAAATA
>NC_068984.1:108095692-108096662 GCF_001194135.2 Octopus bimaculoides | reverse complement strand
ATATATATATATATATATATATATATATATATATATATATACACATATGCATACATACACAAAGTATACAAATATAGATGTGGAATAAGTTTCCCGTTGACAGGCCACTGGTATTTATAGTGTTAAACACTTTCAGTATTCAAATGAGGGACTCCTTCATAGAGTAACTGCTGCATTTGTTGAGTATATAAACAGTTTGGCAGCTTGTTTCTCTGAAGACTGTCAGAATGATGGGGACACCTCTGACGAGAACCCAATAAGGTTCGAAAATCGATTAAGGTTGTTCATCATTTTTTCCAGTCTGCTAAATTGGCTAAAATTTGCCCTGTTTATAATTATACCATATGTTACACACGCACATATATAAACATAGAGCACTTCCGTGGACCATGCATCTGCTCTCTCCCCCTGCACCCGCCCCGCTGTCACACGTCTCCCGTATCCCCTCACCTACCACCCCACCACCCTACCTCTCCAACGCACCATTCTCCGAGCCTTCCGGCAACTCCAGCCCGACCCCTCCACTTCGCACATATTCCCTAACCGACCCCTCCCCTCCTTCAAACGAGCCCACAAACTATGAAACCTCTTGGTCCACAGCTTCTTCCCTAACCCAACCTCCCAGCCCAGCTAGTTCCCCTGATCCCGCCCACTCTGTCGCACCTGCCCTTACCTCTCCAACACCACACTCCTCACAGGCACCCATCATCGACCCTATCATATTCACTGACTTCTTCACCTGCACTTCTAGTAACGTCATCTACTTCATATCCTGCTCTCTCTCTGCTCTTCTCTATATATCGGTCAAACGGGACGCCACTTGGCTGACCGGTTCGCGGAACACCTCCGAGACATCCAACTCGGCAACGACACCCCGGTTTCGCGCCATTTCCGCTCTACTGGTCACTCTTTACAACATCTGTCTGTGTTCTGATTGTCCTTGCACAGGGTCCATCCAGACTCCCGTCTT
>NC_068984.1:108093766-108094725 GCF_001194135.2 Octopus bimaculoides | reverse complement strand
TATATATATATATATATATATATATATATATATATATATATATATATATGTATGCATGTATGTATGTATATATGTATGTATGTATATGTATGCTTGTCTATGTTTGTGTATCTGTATTTGTACCCGCTCCATCGCTTGACAACCAATGTTAGTGTGTTTACGTCCCCGTAACTTAGCGGTTCGGCAAAAGAACCGATAACATAAGTACTAACTAGGCTTACAAAGAATAAGTCCTGGGGTCGATTTGTTCGACAAAAGGCGGTGCTCCAGCATGGCCGCAGTCAAATGACTGAAACAAATAAAAGATTAAAAGAATAAAGGAATATGTATCTGTCTGTCTGTCTGTCTATGTATGTATGTATGAATGTATGTATGTATGTATGTATGTATGTATGTATGTATGTATGTATGTATGCATGAACATTTTCACTGGACTGGGAAATCAACAATTGAAAGGGACAGCTATACTTGTTATATGTTACAAGACAAAATTCGAGTATTCGATATCCTTGTGTATCGATTAACTTCTTATATGTATATGTGTATGGGGATGATATGAAAATCAATGAAATCGATAACTTCATAGTATTGGTATGTATTTGATAAAGCTTGTATTGATGAAAGAGAAGTGGCAAGTTCTTTTTATAAATTTTGCCACAAGATCGTCACGAGGATGCTACGAGTTTACCACGAGACTGCCATGTGGTTGCGACTTGCACTGCCTTTGTAGTTCTTGAACTTTATCCCTTTTAACCAGAGAATCTCATTGCAAATATATTTACCTTTCGTTCTTCGATGCAGTTGGAAAATTGTATAAATACACTTCGAATACAGAAGATGAAAAACAAAAAAAGATACATAAAGAGCAAAACAAACCAAAAAGAACAATGAAACGTAAAGGAAGGCCAGAAAAACAATAAAATAGAAATATGACTTAAAAAAACAAAATTTAGAAAAAA
>NC_068984.1:108092611-108093348 GCF_001194135.2 Octopus bimaculoides | reverse complement strand
TATATATATATATATATATATATATATATATATATATGGGTGTCTGTGTATACACACACACACAAGTATATGGGTGTGTGTATATGCTTCTACGTGTCTCACATTCATACACACATACACACAGAAACACATGTACACTATATGACTGTCTGACTCTGAGCCTTATTCTCTCCCACATATATTCCAACACAAACACACACACACGCACACATTGACACACACACGCACACATTGACACACAAACGCACACACAAAGGAACGTTAACACAGGTACACTTACATATAATAGACACATATATACTGTATGTGTATATACACGCGCTCACACACTCACATGTAAATACATAGACACGTAAATACATATGTATCCATATGTTACGTGAATAATTGCAAGTAATTCTTTTGGGGACTTTTACATACATACATACATACATACATACATACACACATATATAATTTATCTTTTACTTGTTTCAGTTATTAAACTGTGGCTATGCTGGGGCACTGGCTTGAAAAGTTTAGTCAAATAAATCGACTCCTGAACTTACTTATAAAGCATGGTACTCATACTATCGTTCTCTGTTGCCGAACCACTCAGTTACGGAGACGTGAACTCACCGACACAGACTGTCAAGTGGTGGGAGTGATAAACACATACAAAGACACACATACACACAGGCCCCACCGGGTATATCTATATATATAAAAATGAGAATGTGTGTCTGTCTGTCTGTCTG
>NC_068984.1:108084939-108088800 GCF_001194135.2 Octopus bimaculoides | reverse complement strand
GACCGCGAGTCCGCTGCCCTAACCACTGGGCCATTGCGCCTCCACTCGTTGACATTATACATACAAAAAAGCCAAAAATAATTAAAATCACTAATTTATCAAAATCATTAATTTAATAACACAACAAATAAGTGTACACTCCAGAGGACTCAAATCACACCAACTCCCGCTCAACAGTACAACTACAACGAAATGAAAGACTACATTTCTGAATTCTGGAAGAAATTAAGAATCAGTGAAGAACAGTACCACAGAAACAACGATGACGAATCGAGAATAAGAAACACTAAATACTATACCCCGCCAAGAGGTAAGAACAAAACCCTAGGCAATTTCTGTGAATATATTTTGAATTACATATATGAACAAAAGCAGAAACTAAGCTTCATCAGGACTAAATGGGAAAACGTAAACAAAATTTTAAAAAATGATAAAGAATTAACATTTAAAGATGCCAACAAAGGAAATGCGGCAGTCTTGATGGACACAGGATATTGTAAAAACCTTGTGTTATCCATATCAGAAGGCGATGCATACTATGAAAAGGCGTCAGACTACAGTCAACAAAAAGTAATGAGAAACTTTAGAATTTAATAAACGCATACCAACAAGGACTTGCTGACTATGAAATGACTATATTACCAACTTCAGATGTAAATCTAGCCTCTTGTATGGCATACCAAAAGTTCACAAAGTGATAAAATAGTAAAGTATGCAAAGGAGCCACTGGCATATACATCAATGTTCTTTTACCAAATGATCCGAGGTTAAGACCGATAATAGCTTGTCCATCACATAAAACCCACACCCTGAGTAATATTTTTTTGATATCCTGCTTAAGTCATTTCTCAAGCACACCAGAAGCTTCGTAAAAGATGACCTAAATGTTCTAAACAATCTCTCGAAAACAGTGAACGAAAAATCTTTGATAGTATATGTCGATGTTGTGAATCTCTAGTCAAACGTCACCTACGACTTAGAAATTGAGGCCTTTAAATTCTAATCGGATAATTATATAGGTGAATTCCCTTATCGCATAAAAACAAAAGAATTTATAATAGGAGTAAAATTTATTCTAGAAACAATCACTTTATGTTCAATGAGAATTTTTTCAACGAAAATCTGGGACTGCGATGAGCCCCTCATTTGCTAATCTAGTTATGGGCTAAATGGAAATTATGTTATATCAAAATACTTCAGGAAAATATGGGAACTCTTTTCCCAATACATATTAAACCACGTGGTTTAGTGGTTAGAGTATTCGTTTCACGATGGTAAGTAAGGTCGTGAGTTCGAAGACCGATGGTGCGTTGTGTCCTTGTGCGAGACACTATCACGTTGCTCAGCTGGCAAAAATGAGTTATACTTGTAATCTAGAGGGCCAGCCTTGTCTCATTCTGTGTCACGTTAAACCTTCCCGAGAACTACGTTAAGGGTATGCGTGTCTGAGGAGTGCTCAGCCTCTTTCACGTTAATTTCACGAGCAGGCTGTTCCGTTGATCGGATCATCTTGAGCCCTAACGGAGTGCCAATAAATAAGAAAACTGGAAAAGACACCTCGATGATTGCTTCTATGGGATGAAAACATAGAGAAACTAAATGAATTTGAAACATTCCTCAATGGAATTAATGAAAATATTCAGTTCCTCGTGGAATATAGCCATAAGCGACACTCATTTTTAGACATCCTTATAAAGAGAGTGAACAACTAAATAGAGACGGATATTTACTATAAACCAGCCACGGACTTCAAACAATATCATCCATTCAATGCATGTCACCCGAGACATACCAGAATGAATGCCCCTTATAACCTAGCCAAAAGGATCTGTACTATAGTATCCGGTACAAACATCCGTCCATAGGACTCCAAGAACTGAAGGATACACTCTTTGATAGGAATTACCCACCATCCTTAATCGATAAGAGAATTCAACGAGCCCAGAAATTCAGTATACTGGAACTTAGACAAACAAAATAAACAAATCGATATTGAGGGTTCTACCATACATCTCCACCTACAATCCCCATAACAATGAGACCTGCACCTATTCCAAAACAGACCTAAAAAAAGGACTTCCGGCTGAACCATATCCTCCAAACTTCTGCCTCATGAAGGATAAAAGATAACACAAATCAATGAAAAGAATATTAACAAAGGTCACACTTCACACGATAACAACGAACCCAACAATAAAATAATGTAGAAGACCCAGGTGTGGTAAATGTATATGTTTTCATCTGATAGAAATATCAGACGTTAGTTTCAAACAAGGATAACTCTTCCCAAAACAACATAGTTTCATTTGCGCATCTAAAAACCTGATCTATGCAATTGCATACTCAGGATATGGGGAACATTACATAGGACAAACAAAAAGTGCTTTGCAGCAATACATGACTCTGCACAGATCGTAAATTAAAATACAACAGAGACAAATAGGACTCAGTGGACATACAAACATATACAGGCAAGAAACAACCAAACTTCACGATTTTCCTCTCAATAAATTTGGTAATAATACAACTTAACAACAAACAAATGTTGTTCTTCATAATAAAATACCAACCACGTTTAAACTCGTGTGACAAAGAAAGGGAGACGCGCACGCATCCCTCTCCCACATACATATATTTATGAATGTATAGAAGGGAGTCCCAAAAATGTATACACTCTTTTACAGTTGATAACTCATTAGATCTTAATTTCTTTTAAAATTTAATGAGTTAGAAATAATGAAGGGAGCCATACTAAGCTTTGAACAAAAGAAATTTATACTAAAGTGTTACTGGAAGATTGAAAATGGGGGTTTCAAATAGATCCGCCTACACGACTCACCATCACTCGAAATAGTGATAAATCTGAAGAAGATGGAACAGTTCGGAATGTCCACAGGAAAGGTTTTTGAATGACCACGGACATCGACGAGTCCTACTAAGCAAGAAAAAGGAGGTACTAGAGACGTATAATCAGAGTTCAAGAAAATCTGTGGGGCAAAGTGAGTCGTAAGATAAGAATTCCAAAATCAAGCGGCCACCACATTTCGAGAGTCTGTTTTGACCGAAGGTAACTATCTGGATTACCGGATCCTTTCTCACTTAGACTTTTTCTACTCAAAGTTTTATCCCGTATTAACTTAACATTATTTATATGTCTTGCAAACAACTCGCACATGCAAGTGCTACCGGTCAATAACTCCGCATACCGGAAGCCAGCAAGTGTATGGGGTCATCAGGAGAGAATGCGCGCCGTTTCGGGGCCTACCTCTCGACGGCATCAATGCGCACCGGCCCCCGTCACTGATATGAGGCCCCGCTTGCTAGATCAACTGATTATTAAAACAAAGCTCAATATTTCTCTAGCCATCGCTCATCGTCTCTTTTTAACTAAATCCAGTGGCTAGCCTTCTCCACTGTATTTTGGATATCGACTTCAAGCGTTAAAAACAAATGATTCCACTCTCGAAGTTTGTAGATTCTTATGAAGTAAATTTATATGTATATATATATACACATATATACACACATACATAACATATAGACATATATATGTAATACACACACACACACACACACACACACACACACACGCATATACACATATATACATATACACATATATACATATACACACATATACATATACACATATATACATATACAAAAATTAGAGAATGGAGTAGATAAAATTCAGGCTACGTATGTTTCTACTCCACTCACTAACTTTTGGATATTTATTCGCATATATAACAACCCTTGTTTCTACTGTAAAATATAAAATTAATTTTTTGCAGCATATCGTACTTCAATACAGGAAAAATTCCTACACCTTGATCCTTGGATCTTACCTTTATATATATA
>NC_068984.1:108080981-108083904 GCF_001194135.2 Octopus bimaculoides | reverse complement strand
ACACACACACACACACACACACACACACACACACACACACACACACACATGATCTAGCATAGCCGCAGTCAAATGGTAAAGTTCCAACTCAACTCATATTTTCTTGAGCCATTCGCTTATCTGTCTCCCAGCACACATAATGTGTCCAAACTTAGTCACCATAGTAACCACAATTCAGAACACTCTCTCCACAACACGATCCCTCTAGAATCCCTGTCTGAAATTTTCCGGCCGGCTATTATCTTCTAACTGTTCAACTGAGATATTCGTCAACAATTTCTGTCGCCAAAGAGGATTTCTGAAGCCGTGGCTACAGCACCGTCCTTCAAACGAAACCAATAGCAAATCATGTGTCTATGTATGTATGTATGTATGTATGTATGTATGTATGTATGTATGTATGTATGTATGTATGTATGTATTTCAGATTTCCTGTGAGGTCACTGGTGAATGCTACAGGGAATAAGGAATCCATTACAACCTATTGCATGGCTGGGTCATTGGGGACCTCCATAGGGCTTGCCTGGTAAGGTTGGTTGCTAGAAACCCATCAGGCTTAAAAGACAAGACCCGTCAAAAGGTCTAATGAACCTAGTGTAGTTTCAACAACGATTAAACCCTTAGAAATTTCGAGCTTATGTCCAGCATGCTGGAAGACCACTGGGGGTGAGGCACCTCTCAGCTTTTGCTAAATCATGTCTCAAGGAGAAGGTCACTGATAGAAACCAGATATGTCGGGAATGGCATTGAACATTTAGGAATCTTTTAATTACGCATGAGATTATGACTCACCCACATTTATGAGTCCTTGACCTATATTGGCACTAGACTGTCTCTGAGTCATGTCATTAGGATGGAGAGGGTGTGTGAAGTGTTGTGCAAGCCTTACTGGACCTAAAATTTTAGGTTGCGTAATCGCCGGCGAGGTGATTTTTCCGATTCCGGGTCGAGTAGGAGGTCACTGCGGTGTGCATGGAAGCGGCAGGCGCGAGTCCGGGCGAAGTTCATCTCATCCACAGGCATTATCGACATTTTGCAGGAGCAATGGTCAATCATGGTCTTCCTCGGTCACGAGTGGACAGTCATCATGTATGTATTTATATACAAACGTATATATAAATACAGACTTAACACACACATACACACACATACACGCACACACACACACGTTTATGAATATATAAGTATACGTATTTGTATATATACATGTAAATATATATATGAACATATATTTAAAAGATTTTACAAAAATATTTGGTGCATTCACAATATTTGAAGAAAGATTTTCTTAAACATTATTAACTATTTAAATCTTAACACGTGTGTTTGAAAAGTTGAACCACGAAAGCACTTGCATACAATACGAAAATTTCCTTCCAAAAGATTCTTGTCATTCTCTTTTTCTAGGATATGAATATACATACATACTTACATACATAAATACAATACATACATACACACTCACACAGACAAACATGCATACATAAATACATACGTACACACATACATACATACATACATACATACATACATACATACATACATACGTATATACATATATATATATTTAAAGTGCAAAAAATTTGGAGTCAACAAGAAGGAATACAGTTAGACATTTATTTTTTAACCACTACAATTGTTTCCACGCAACGTAGTTCTCCAGGCGTGTAGGTACTTGATTATGCAACCGTTTCCTTGCATTATGACATCTAGTTGTATTTTCACAGGCGATACGTAGATATTGTTTCCCTAAATTCAAATTCTCGGATTCAGGAACATCCTCTCTGTTGTGGCCTGAATTTAGGTAGTAGTCACTGAGTTTGTTAAGATGTGTTGTTGCTGAAGGACCGTTGGCAATCTGCTTCGAATCTCTACATCTATATCTACACATTCAAAGCAGTTTGCCAACGGTCCTTCAATGACAGCATATCTTGATAAATGCGGTGAGTAATGCTAAATTCAGGCCACAACAGGCAGAGAGTTTGAACTTACAGAAACAATATTTAGATATCGCCTGAGGAAACACAACTAGATCTCAAATTGCAGGGAAACGATTGCCTGATCAAGTACCTGCACACCTGGAGAACTACGTTGCGTGGAAACAATTGTAGTGATTAAATGATAAATGTCCGACCCTACTCCTTCTTGTTGACTCCAAATCTTTTCAATTATCTACTCTCACACGACAGATTCCCAGACGCAAATCTGAAAGTACGCATAATACTACTACTGGATAGCACAGGGTGAAATCTGAAGGTGAACGAGCTTTATTCTGTACTTTGCTTCGTTCTTAACAGAATATACCATAAATATATATATATATAGGAGGCGCAGAAGTGGCTGTGTGGTAAGAAGCTTACTTTTCAACCACATGATCGATGAAAGCAGTAAAATATATGTTTTACTTGGAAAAGAAAATAAGGACTCGTTTTAGAAAGGGCAATAATGGAAAAATGGGCTTAAACGGAAGAAGTAAAAAATGGAAGTGTATATACATATGCAGAAAGTTAAAACATTACGAAACCTTTGAAGGAAAAATTTAGCGAAAGAAAATGAAAACATTGTAAATCTTTTTAATGTACCAGTATGTAGTAAAACTGAAATTGCAATACGTAAAGATACGAGTCAATAAAAGAACGAACGATGAGTGTCACCAAGCTGATTTGATTATTTCCTATTTATTTCCAATTGTTAATCATAATGTTCATCTGATTTATTTTTTGTTTGTTTTATTGGATGATAAACAACCAACCAGCCAGCCAACCAGCCAACCAGCCAACCAGCCAACCAACCAGCCAACCAACCAACCAGCCAGCCAGCCAGCTAAACAACCACCAGGCATTACTTGAAACCGTTGCTGCATTAACTGATATGCATTTTTTCTTGACTGGTTCATTCATATTACCTTCTGTAGACCACATGG
>NC_068984.1:108077103-108079036 GCF_001194135.2 Octopus bimaculoides | reverse complement strand
ATATATATATATATATATATATATATATATATATACGTATATCTACTAGCAGTAATAACCATCGTTGATCGGGTAATTAGTTTTACTCTTTCTCGGGAGCCACATTCAAAGTGTTATTATATAAATAGGTTTACTCGTCCTGTATGTGTTATTTTGTATATCAGTACAGTAATGACAATTATATAATACACAAGGCTTTGGTCGACACGGAACTACATTGAAAGAGAATTGCCCATAGTGAGACTGAACCCAAGGCAACATGATTGGAAAGCAAGCTTCTCAACCACACAACTTCCGCCTATAAAGGACAACCGATGCTGGTGTGTTTACGTCCCCGTAACTTAGCGGTTCGGCAAAAGAAAACCGATAGTATAAATACTAGGCTTACAAAGAATAAGTCCTAGGGTCGATTTGCTCGAGTAAAAGGCGGTGCTCCAGCATGGCCGCAGTCAAATGACTGAAACAAGTGAAAGAGTATCTCTGTAACCCTGCATACTTCGGATCTCTCCCTAGCGTTGTGAAACACAGTTTGAAGCATTTCAGGAGTTAGCTCCTGCACTACTAACTGATTGTGTTCTTTAAGCTCAGCTAAACGTTTGCTCCATCTTGGGGATGTATGTAAAGAAAATGATCGCTTCCAAATTGAAAGAAAGTGTCATGGACAAATAAGAAGGTTCCAACAGGAATGAAAATAAAATTATAAATAAAATACAAAATTTATACACTTTTAACACATATTTAACATGACAAACATAAATAAAAGTGAGTTTTAAGAAGAATGCATCCAAAGAATGCGGGAGTGGAGGTGGGTGAAACAAATTGTAGGTGGGGAGCGTAGCTTCTGGAAGGGGTCACGTCATACTCAATGGTTGTGAGTCACAACAGCAGTTTGTATTTTATAGTTCAGACATGGATAACATAGAAAGCAGACATGCTGCCGGGCCATGCTGCGTTGCGCAGGATTGGAAACGTGAAACATCAACAGGTCACTTCTGGAGAATGGATGAATGGTTTTGTAGTGCATTTACGCAGCCGCACACACACACACACATGGCCCGGCAGTGCGCGGGACGGTATTATGAAGCATCAACAGGGCGCCGACAAAAATTTTAATGTTCTTCTCATTTCCTCTGCCAAATTGGACAAAATGGTTTTCACGAAATATTATATGCTACTTATAATGCATAAGCAGTGTCGATATTTTATCGTCGGAAAATGGCCTAAAACAAAGATAAAACCCATTGCATTTTTGGGGAGCCCATAGTCGGTGTCGGAAATCTTGTTTAGTCAACAGCAATTCGAGGAACCTCATTAATGTTTGTTGCAAATATGGAGGAAAGCGACTGGATACTTTTCAAGTTATGGCGTTAATGCTGCGATAATGCATAAAAATGCGGTTTATCTGCTCGTCAGTTATCGAGGCAATCGAATAATGCTATGAAAATGACCCTTAACCTTTTGTATAACCCACGTGTTATTTTTTAAAAAAATGATTTCAAACAATGATGGTCTTTATTTAATTAAAAATTTCAGTTTTTCAATTAACCATGTAATGCTGTGCGATTATAACTACACGCTGTTATTTAATACGCACGGTCAAACACACGTATACACGCACACGCACACACACAGATAGGCACACACACCCAAAGTTGACAATTGGGGTATTGTGGCTATTGTTTTCTGGGCGATACGGAGTAGAGACAGAATGAGAGAAATCGATATGACACACACACACACACACACACACACACACACACACACACATATATATATATATATATATATATATATATGTATACGCTATGTATGTACGTATATATACATACATGTATAATATAAATAATATATGTATGCATATACACATACGTATATGTACATACATTTATACGTATATATATATATATATATATATATATATATATATATATAT
>NC_068984.1:108073415-108075424 GCF_001194135.2 Octopus bimaculoides | reverse complement strand
TATATATATTATTTATATTATTATATTATTGAACGCCACGCATCCTCTTCCAAGTAAGCTTTATCTATCTATCTATCTATCTATCTATCTATCTATCTATCTATCTATCTATCTATCTATCTATACTCGTATACAATATCAAAGATGATTGTGTAGTTGTTGTTGCTTTCGTTTAGCCACAAAGTGAAACCTGACTGAGCCTAGAAGATAATGTTTCTTCATGTAGATGGCTGTGACGTGAGTAAGGCCTTCACAGGCTGTGACTTGTGATTGGATGGGGACAATTTATGTCGTTAGTTTTCTGCTGAATCTGTTCGAAGTTCTCATATGGCGAGTGAAAAGATATAAATAAGGATGAGTGAGAAACAGAGAGGAGGCATGGATAGACAGGTTGGAGGAAAAGTGAGGAGACATTAACAGTGAGAAACGAATAGGGTGGAGACATGAACGGTGAAGAGACATGAACAGTGAGGGGATATAAATAGGGAGGAGATGAACAAGGGAAGAACATGAACAGGGAAGGGGCATGTACAGAGAGGAGAATGAACAGGGTGGCTTCACATTGAGGTGACATGAACAAGCAATAGTCATGAACAAAGAGGAGAAATGAACAAGGAGGAAAAATAAACACTGAAGAGACATGAACAGGGAGGCACATGGACAGGGAGAAACATGAAGAGACACGAGAAATAAACAGGGAAGAGACATGAACAGAGACGAGAAATAAACAGGGAAGAGACATGAACACCGAGGAGACATGAACAGACAGGTTGGATAAACAGGGAGGAGACATTAACAGTGAGAAGACATAAACAAGGAGGAGAAATGGATAGGAAGGAGAACAAGGAAAGAACATGAACAGGAAAATGAACAAAGAGGAGAAATAAACAGAGAAGAAAGATAAACAGGGAAGCACATGGAGAGGGAAAAGACACGAACAGAGACGCGAACATGGGAGGAGACATGAACAATGCAGAGACATGAAGAAGGAGGAGACTTGAATAGGGAGGAGACATGAATATAGAGGAGACATGAATAGGGAGGAGATAAGAACAATGGGAAATCATGAACAGGGAAGAGACGTAAATATGAAGGTGGCGTGAATAGGGAGGATATGTGAACAGAGGAGAGACATGGGCTGAGAGGCAGAGACATGAACAGAGAGGAGACATGAACAGGGAGATGTCATGAGCAGGAAGGAGACATGAACAGAGGGAAATATGGATACAGAGGGGACGTTAATAGGGAGAAATGAACAGGGGTTTCCTGAACAGTGAGGCACCGTGAACAACGTGGGGTCATGAACAATGAGGTGACGTGAATAGATAGGATAAATGAATAAGGAAGCGACTGAACAGGGAGGTATCATGAACAGGGAGGAGACATGAGCGATGAGGGGACATGAACAGGAAAGAGACTTGAACAGGAAGGGGACATGAAAAGGGAAGATAGATGAACAGGGAGGAGACATGTACAAGGAAGAGACAGGAACAGTTAGGCGACATAAACATAGAGGAGACAGTAACAGAGGGAAACATGAACAAGGGAAACATGAACATGAGCAGTAAAGACACATGAAGAGTGTGGCTACTTGAACAGTGAGAAAATATGAACAGTGAGGAGATATGAACAGAGAAGAGACATGAACAGAGAAGAGAGACGTGAACAGGGAGGAGTCGTTAACAATGACGAGACGTAGACACACATAAGCAAGCGTGCGCCCACACACGCACATATATTTTACCCGCGCATCAATAGTATAGAAAGGAATGTTTTTATATTGTTTTTTTAAACAAGAGATGCTCTGTAAAATTTGAATATATTTGAATTTTTCTGATTTGCACAGTTCAAGAATGCGAGACATTTGCATATGTATGTATGTATGTATGTATGTATGTATGTATGTATGTATGTATGTATGTATGTATGTATGTATAGATTAGCATACACATATTTGTGTGTGTTTGTATATTTCTCTGTAAATATGTACGTTTAATATAACTGAATAT
>NC_068984.1:108073110-108073405 GCF_001194135.2 Octopus bimaculoides | reverse complement strand
ATACATGTGTATTCGTATAGATATATTTACATGCATATACATATGTATATATATGTGTATATAAACATTCACACACACATACACACGCACTCCATACACTGATGTATATATTCATTAATGCACATATGCATATGCACACATGAATGCATGTATGTGTACACACACACATATATATATATATATATGTATACATACAAACATACATACATACATACGTACATACATACGTAAACACACACACACACACACACATATATATATGTATATATATATATATGTATATATATATATATAT
>NC_068984.1:108071152-108072926 GCF_001194135.2 Octopus bimaculoides | reverse complement strand
ATATATACAACAACCGATGCTGGTGTGTTTACGTCCCCGTAACTTAGCAGTTCGGCAAAAGGGAACGATAGAATAAGTACTAGGCTTCCAAAGAATAAGTCCTGGGGTCGATTTTCTCGACTAAAGGCGGTACTTCAGCATGGCCACAGTCAAATGACAAACAAGTAAAAGAGTAAAAGAATATGTATATATATACATAGTGAGAAAGAGAAAGAGAGAGGGAGAGAGAGAGGCGGCGGTAGAGAGAATATATATATGCACCGAGAAATCTTCTAAATTTGTATTTTACAACTCTAAGTCATATAATTTCAGTTTCGTGACATGACTAATGAAGAACCAGGCAGCATAATGCTTTTCGTCACCATTTTGAATTTAGGCGTTATAATAGTAAACGTTCGCAATTTTACGTTTGTTCACAGGAGCGGCCAAAGTCAGGAGTGGCATCGAATATTTAGTCGAAGCCTACCACTGCAAGCAACAATTTAAAGTAGGAAACGTGCATTAACTTGTAGGATGGATTATAATTACGCTAGAGTTTCCCATGCCGGTATTTCCGTGCAGTGAGAATAGAGTAGGAGTTTAAAGTTTGTTGTTAGGTATTCATTGAATTACGAAAAGAGCTATGAGTAAGGTATGTTACTCAATTTGTGCAGATAACAAGTATAAAACAAAGCAAACAAAAGCAAACAAAAAAAGGCAAAGAAGAGAAACTCAGAGGGATTGACTAAGTAACACACACACACACACACACACACACACACACACACACACACACACACACACACACACACACACACACACACACACACACATACACACACGCATATACATACACATAGAAGTGTATGAGATATATGAAACAGTGGTTCTTTATATGATTATATAGACCCAGTATATTACAACAGAGAGAGCATTATGAATATTTGTTGGGGTAAGCCTGCATACGATTGAGTCTATCGTAGTATATTTCTGGTTTATCCATCTCTTTTCAAATCATATATAATCTCTATAGGGTTGGTCATAAGACAAATGTAACTTGCCATGGAGTTTTAAGGGGGCTTTAATTCGAAATATAAGAGAAACAAGTCAAAATTCTCCAACTCGTCTTCTTTTACAACTGACTGTGGTATCCTAGCATTTAGCCTTTATTTCATGTTACTATATGTTCGTTCTTTTCCAACGATTTGTAATTTCTAATTGTGTTCTACATACATACATACATACATACATACATACATACATAAGCATATATATATATATATATATATATATATATATATATATATATATATATATATATATACACACAGATACATACATACATACATACATACATAGATATATATTCACATCTATTTATTTATCGATTTTAATGTTTCCTTTAGGCATAGGGATATCAGTATCTGGTTTCCTATGTACATATATAAATATACATACAAACAAGTATATAAACTTACATATATGTATGTATATATATATACACACACACACACATATATATGCGCATATACATATATATATATATACACTCATATATACGTACACTCACACATACATACATATACATATAAATACATATTTACATATATATGCATATATTTACACATATATACACATATACATATATACATGCATACATATATACATATATACATACATATATACCATATATACATACATATATACATATATATATATACTTACATATGTATATACACATCCGTATACATATACGCTTACATATATTTACATACATACATACAAATATACATAG
>NC_068984.1:108067045-108070747 GCF_001194135.2 Octopus bimaculoides | reverse complement strand
TATATATATATATATATATATATATATATATATATATATATATATGAATGTATGTATATCCTTCTCAAATATGCACTCCCTTTTTTACACGCAGGCTATCATTTGTTCGACCTAGAAACTGCTTTACTGCGAGTTAATGGAGTTAGTGCAAAACCGTTGGAATATATTTGCTATTTGAAAATGAATAAAAAATTGGCCTAATTTTTTTTTTCTTGCCATGTCTTAAATACTGATCGAATTTGAAAATTATGAATGATCCAGCTCCGAAATGGAATCGAAATTAAACACTATTGAATCGATAACATTTTGCTATTATTCGACTCTGGTGAACATATGATGGCTGTGAGTGTATGTTGTCTTGTATGCAAGTCTTGTGTAGTACTGGGTGTGCAGATTGTCTTGTATTCATGTCTTGTGAATGGTTATGTTTGTTAGTTTAGGAATTTTCATTGAAAAAAACACACAAAAAAACACTCCTGATTAGTCAGTCCGATAATTAAAGACATATGATTAATTAATTTTGATATTAAAGGAATTTCTTTTAATACACGGTACGTAAAATTTAATGCGAACCTCAACAATTTAAAATTACTTAAAGATCTTTAATGTTTACAGAAATTTTCTTTATATATATTTCGGTAATAATTTGCATGCGACGAAAATTGTTTGTTTAAATTTGTTAGCTTTGCAGGTTATTTAACTTTTTGTTTGGTATCAAATTCCCGATACCAAAATTTCCACATTATAAGCAATAAAATAGACAAAATTAAAAGCAGGCAGTTTAAAATAAAGTTAAGAAAGAAATTAATATGCAATTCAAGGCAAATGATTATTAATTAACAAGGAAAAATAATTTATATAAATTGACTACCGAACATCTAGCAATCAAGAAGCAACCAACTACTTATCGCTGGAGAGCAGTTTCCCAGACATATTCATCCATATCCCTTAATGGCGTACTATGAACTGTTGCACATAGTTTAGCCGTGGCTTCGTAATTATTCAGTGTTTGTTTAAATTTCAGTAACCAGTAATTAATTCTATCATTATGGATACTGAATAAAAGAAAATACTAATAAAAAAATTATCAGTCACTTATTCCGTTTCCTTGGTTTATTTTATAATTCAAGAACCAGAAAAAAGTTTTGCTTGTTAATACAAGCTTTCCAATATTCTATATTAAGGAATTTTGTGCTTATGTCAGTAACTAATGTTTTATATTAAATGTCATATAGTTTTGGCTGACATTTAATTTTGATTTCAAATTTCGGGGGAGGGGTAAGTCAATTACATCGACTCCAGTGTTCAACTGGTACTTACTTTATCGATCCCAAAAGGATGAAAGACACAGTCGAGTTCAGTGGAATTTGAACTCAGAACGTAAAGACACATGATATGCTGCTAAGTTAAATAATTCGACCAGTTCGCCGCCAGACTGACATTTAATTTTATAAATGTGGTTGTTTAGTTACAGATCAGCGCCGACCGAGCAAACCTATAATCAAAGGTGTCCTAATCACGACCATTTCCTTTTTTTTTTTGATGCCAGTGACAAAATTGTTTAGCGCATGATCCTTTATTTAAGACAAGAGGCCGTGATTTGAAAGTGATTTGGCTGTTATTTTTAGCTTGTCAAACTAATATATAGACCTTTTCTCGTTAATGCGACAGAAATAATTGTCTACAGTTATGCCTGGAAAATATTCTTCATTGATTAAGGAAGATTATGGTATAAGAAAAAAAAAAACCTTATGAAATTTGTAACAAGCAAAGAAAAAAAAAAAGGAACAGCAAAAGATAATAAAAAGTGCATATATAATATAAATCTTACTGCTCTGGAAATTTATAACAAATTCTAATTCTTGAAATTTTCTTTGTTTCCTGGAGTTTGGAGTTCGGTCAATATTTCTTCTCCCTTACAGCTTCATAGCCTATTCTTATAATAGCTCTTACTCTATTAAGAATCTGACGTAACTAGATTCGGTTGGCTACTTATTATTTATTTATTTATTTATTATGAGTTTTCTTATTTTGGAACAGAAAAATAAAGAAACAACTGTTGAACTTAATCGTTGAAGTATTTACAAAATTTTAACATGTCAAATATAAGGTATTTTTCAGTTTAGATATTTGAAAAATAAATTTTAGTATTAAAGAAAACGAAATGAAATCTTTATTAAAGATGTAGAAAAAAACTCATCTACAACATAAATTATACATAAAAGGTTTGTAAAGAAAGGCCACTATATTGTTACATGACGTCAGCAATTTGAATTTAGCGCCATTTATGTTCTCGCCGTCGTTAATATTTGTGGTGTCTTTGTTCTCTGCTTCTTTGTTTTAATTTATGAATTTCATTCGATTTATCAATTATTATTTTTTCTATTCATGATTTTTGTTACAGATTCCATCTTTATTTGATTTCATTGGAACACTCTATAGTTGCTTTTGTACTGGCAGAATCGTTTAGAGCGTCGGATAAAATGCTTAAATGTTATTTCTTTGCCTCTTTACGCTCTGAGATCAAATCTTGCCGAAGTCATCTTTGCCTTTTCTCTTTTTGGACTCAATAAAACAAAGTACCAGTCATGCACTAGGGTTGATGTAATCGACTATCTTCTCACCAACAAGTTTCAGGCCTTGTGCCTATATTAGAAACAGATATTTATAAACTCCAAAAAGGAGGCGAGCTGGCAGAATCGTTAGAGTGGTGGACAAGATGTCTTACGGTATTCCTTACGTTTTGTGTTCAAAACCTACGGAGGTCAGCCTAGCCTTTCATCCTTTTAGAGGTCAATAAAATAAAGAACCAGCCAACTACTGGAATCAATGGAATCAACTAATAATCTCCTTTAAACATTGCTGGTCTTGTGTCTAGATTATAATTAATTACTAAGTAGCAAATCTACGAAAAGTGAGTTTATTGCAACAATCAAAGAAACGAGAAATCAAACACAGCATGAAAGTTTAAAATCCCTTCTCAAAATATAGAAGAGAGAGAGAGAGAGAGAGAGAGAGAGAGAGAGAGAGAGAAGGGAGGGAAAAAAGAAAGGCCGTATTTACATTATAATGATCTCGACAGATTTTTGTTACGAACACTAAATGGAAGATGGACGGGCGAGAGGAAGTATCAAAAGTACCTTTAGTCTTCTGTAAATTTTCTTTTTATAAATCAAGAAATATAAGAGTATGAAAAAAAAAATCAGCTGCTGAAAAAGTTTGCTTCTCAACCACATGACCTCGGGTTAAGTCCCATTGCATGGCACCTTGGGCAAATGTTTTCTCACACCTTTAACTGAATTGCTAAATAGAACTGGATGCGGTTACAAATGCTACGGAAAAACAGTCAGCCACCTTCTATATATGGATGACCTAAAATTATATGCTAAAAACGACAGAGAGCTAGAAACATTACAGACAGTACACGGCTTTACCAAGGAAATAGATATGAAATTCGGATTACAAAAATGTGCCAAAGCAACCCTGAAAAGAGGAAAATTAGTTAAAAGTAGCAATATAACACTAGATAAAGCCAATGAAATAAGAGAACTAGACGAAAGCCAACCATACAAGTATTTAAGAGTCAATGAACTAGATAGGATACAACATACACAAATGAAAGAAAAAATAAAGAAAGAGTACTATAGACGAGTTAGATCAATACTAAAAACAGAGCTCAATGCTAAAAACAAGATAATGGGT
>NC_068984.1:108060500-108063917 GCF_001194135.2 Octopus bimaculoides | reverse complement strand
ATATATATATATATATATATATATATATATAAATATAAATATACACGTATAAGTGTGTGTATGTATGTGCATACATACACAAGCGAATATATATTTATATACAAATGCACGTGTGTGTGTGTGTCTCTGTGTACACGTCTGTCTGTATTCTTGCTAAAGTGTTCAATGAAATAAGGGATCCTCTTCTGATTTAGATGAAGCTAGCATTTAACAACATCCATCATGTACCCACCTTCAACAAGAATCAGCTCTGAACTTGTCCAGTTCTCCCATTGATAATATGAAGTTCATCTCAACAGAAACCCTGTCTAGCCAACTGGAAAATTGAACCATGATTTTCTTGTTAAGTGCATAAATGTGTTATCAATTACATGATGTGCTTGTAGTTTCCCCCTCTCATATATAACTAAATTTCTATCGTCTCTTTATAAAACGTACCTCAACACTGTTCGTACATCTCTCACCTGCAAATCAGTATCTTAGCTGCAAATATAGATATAGTTTCCCTAACTAATATCTACCATAGCAAGATATGCAATCCTGATTCAGTGTATTTAATTGAATTAACTCCCATGATAGGAACACGATTCGTATGAATTAGCGAGCCTGCGGTTAAGCCATAAGTATATACACATACTCACGCAAACCCATTCACATATATGTGTGTATATATGTACATATGTCTGTCCATCAGTCCATCCAAACCTCCTACCTACCTACCTACCTACCTACCTACCTACCTACCTACCTACCTACCTACCTACCTACCTACCTACCTACGTACATACATACATACATACATACACTGTATAATGAGATCTGTCGGAATGATAACCCCGAAGCCATAGAAATAAGAATCCACAGTATGGTAGAGGTCATAGCCACTCATAATAAAAAAAGAGTACTGGTGGAATGTCCTAGTGAAAAACTCAATAAAATGTAAATATAATAGACCTGACATAGTGTCATTGGGATAGAGAAAAAAACTGAGTACAGTAGTAGAAATCAGCTATCTAGCAGATGTTACAAAGAAAATACCTACGCTGAACAGTTGAGAAATCTGTAGTTGCTCTATTCAGATTACAAGATCAGGTTTACACTTGTAAATATTGGGGCACTGGGATATGTAACACACTGCTCAAGTAACAATCTTGGGAAATTAGGCTTCTCAAAACCAGAAAGGAGAAAGCTGATTCGAAGCCTACAGATTCAAGCTGTTACAAGAACTGTAAAAATCTGTAAAACGTTGCAGAAGTTTATCATTTAAGTGTATATGCGCATGTCTAGATATGCAACCATATGCATGAGAATACGTACATAAAAGAGAACATACAAATCTGGAAATGCACTGACTCCAAATATTGCACATATACACACATACATGCAAAGATATCCTGTTGATGGAGTGGAAACTCTAATGAAGGAACCTTGGATCTAGATTAGAAACCGGCACTTTCTCTATTGGAAAGAAACCTTGAAATAAAAGTGAATAATGATATACACACACATACATACATACATACATACATACATTCATTCATACATACATACATACATACATGCATACATACATACATGCATACATACATACATACATACATACATACATACATACATACATATGTATGTATTCGAATCACAATAGTTAATTTGAAAGTGAATTTAAAATGAATTCACAGAAACGAACTGTTATAATAATTTTTGAAATATCACTTCGAAATTGTGAGGAAAATATTTCTTATGTGCAAAGCGATTATCAGAGTGCTTAGTGTGTGTGTGTATTATAGTACATACATACATACATACATACATACATACATACATACATATAGCGTTGGAATTTGGTCCGGAGAAATGTTGCTATATAGTTATGAAAAAAGGGAAAATAATAAACCAGACTAGCAACATCTCCATCAATGACTTGACTGTTTTCTCTGTATCTAATGAGGAATGTTACAGGTATCTAGGAGTAGATGAAAACATATCTTACAATGGCACCTGTAACAAAACACGTGTGTCTAAAGAATATTACAGCCGATTAAAGAAAATTTAGACATCGGAATACTCTTTATTCAATAAAACAGTGGCTCACAATGTGTTTGCAGTGCCAATACTCATACAAACATTTAGCCTGCTTGACTCGACGCTTGATGAGATCCCAGCCATTGATGTGAAAACGCGGATGATACTAACCAACACACAATTTCCACATCAACAGTAACATAGATCGCCTCTATCTAGAACGAAAACAACGCAGCAGAGGCTTAACATCGATCCAAATTGCCTTTGAATGTCGTATCATATCACCTCGGCAACATCTTTTAACCACCAAGTTTCGAAGTGCATCCCTTGGTCAAGTTTGCATACATGAGGCTGATAACATCATAAGACTTGAGCAACATTCCTTTCTGCTA
Source organism: Octopus bimaculoides (assembly GCF_001194135.2). NCBI lineage: Eukaryota > Metazoa > Mollusca > Cephalopoda > Octopoda > Octopodidae > Octopus > Octopus bimaculoides. Next base: position 108,061,503 of record NC_068984.1, on the reverse strand, counting down.
AGCTTTCTGATACATGCAACGTTCCTTTCTGATACGTGCCCAAAACTGAAAGGATGAACGTATATGAGCAGAACACTATGCATGGATATGTTAGTAGAAAGCTCCGCGATGATAGTAACATCGATCATCAAAGCAGTCTATCATGGATTAACAACCGAATTACTACTTCCCATTGTGAAGGCTATGCGTTTCCAATCTAGGAACAGGAAATATCAACCAAATACCTGATGCCCAAAAGGGATAGAGATGCGGAAAAAGCCGTAAAATGTGACAACTGATGCAGACTTTGTAGAGTTAACACCGAAGATATCACCTACATCATAAGCGGTTCTCCGAAAATGTCATCACGCTATTATCTATCGATCAGACATGACGCTGTAGCTAGGATACTCTATAATGAAATCCGTCGGAAATATAACCCCGGGTGACAAAGAAGTAAGAACCCACAGAATAGCAGAAGCCATAACCACTCATAGTAAAAAGAAGTACTGGTGGAATGTACCAGTGTAAACCTCAATAAAGTGTAAACACTATAGAGCTGATATAATGATTTGGGACAGAGAAGAGAAAGAGTTGTAGAAATCAGATGCCCAGCAGATGTTAACATGAAGCTGAAGATCACCTTTGAGTTTCATAAACTTCATAATCTGGCGTGTCTTCACCATTTCAAATCCTTTAATGTACGACTTTTCTAGATCTTGTTGGATTCTCTTTCTATCATCATCTCTGGTTATTTTCCTAAGTAATGAAGGTAACCTCTCTTTGATTTCGTTATTTAGTTGATGTTTATTGCAACGGTTGTAATGAGAAGTCATACATAAAACAAAACATACAAAACTGCTCGTATACTTACATACTTTCAGAAACACCCTGTTGGTGTTGAAATTCCAGTTAAGGAGCCTTGGATCTAGATTAGAAACCGGCTCTTTCTCTATTGGTAAGAAATCTTGAAATAAAAGTGAATAAGGACATACATGCATTCATATATATATATATATATATA
>NC_068984.1:108057470-108059731 GCF_001194135.2 Octopus bimaculoides | reverse complement strand
TACATACATATACATACATACATGCATACATACATAAATATATGCATACATACATAAATGTTCGAACTCACTAGCTACTCAGTATTACTGGTAACTTCAACATTAATGGAGATGTAGACATGCTATACTTCCCATGCAAGGATGGTGGTTTTGTCCTCAAATCTGTATTGATGTCAGATGAAGCACGCATTGTGACATCTGCAGCAGAGGAAAGAGACCATTAAACTATCTTACTCAAGTTTGTGACCATGAAATCAACAACAGAATTGGGATAACTAATGAACTTGACGAAAGCTGATACAGACCTCTCTCCTAGGATCATTGATAAAATCTATTTATCAGAGCAACAAAATAAAAGAAATGAACTTGTTCACTGAGAAGATGTAACATGGGTACTTGGCAAGTAAAACACAAACCATAGAAGAGATTGATCATGTTATAAGTTTGGCATGGAGTACTGACAAGTTTACTGACATTCCACTTCGAAAGCTACCTCCATGCAATCCAAAACAAGTGGTCCCTGCCAAGCACTTACAGCATCAAAGGCAGAAAACATTGACAGACAACAAATGTAGGCTATGCAAGACCAAAACTGAAGACATCAACCACATTATTCCCAATTGCGAGAGAATGTCTTCCAGATATTATCTTCCCATGAGGCATATTATTTTCCCATGAGGCAGATATTATCTTCCCATGTGGCCAGAACAGTCTGGAACAGGATAACAAAAGAGAAAACACCTACAGACGAAGTTGACCATATCGAGACCGATGGGCCAAAAGAATATTGGTGGAACTTAAAGATTAAAACAACCAGGGATTTAAAACACAACCGGTCAGATATTATTGTTACACACACACACACATACACACACACACACACACACACACACACACACACACACACACACACACACACACACACACACACACACACACACACACACACATAGACGGACAGACAAACAGACACACACACACACACACACATCTTCATCTTACTACAGCTAATTTGAAATGACACTTGAAAATAAAACCAAGCAACATAATGAACTAAATTATGTATTTTACCTTCACCAGATGTAGTTATGTTTCTTACTGTCAAACCAGGCGTTCATAGTAATATAAGGGTACCTGATGTCATCATCATTGGCACTGCAAAGAGAATCATTTCAGAATTTTATTGTATATATATCGTGGTGTAGTAACATGACATAGAGAGAATGTCGCAACCCTAAGAACACAAATGCATTCAGTTTGCTTTGTAAAAAGATTATAAGATTGTGCAAATCATCATAAATTAATGCAAAAAATGAATTTAAATTCTATCACAGAAATGAGTTGTTACGATAAGTCTGAAATTATTCGAAATTATGCAGAAAAGTTTTCTTCTGTGCGAAGCGAAATGCAGAGGGCTTAATAAAAAAAAATAAATAAAAACCGAATTGGTTTAGAACAATTAAATGATGACGCCTGTACAAATGAAAAGAAGAGACAATTGAAATGAAATTCATAATATAGTTTATATCTTTTTCAGACATGTACCCGCTCCTAAAATCAGAGGTTTATACAAATATATGAACATACAATGCATTTATCAGCGGCATTGCCCTGAGAGTCGCATGAAAAGTTTTATGCTTGAATCCAATGTGTCGTAGATTTCATGATTAATAGAAACATATACAACATTAGTAAAATTCTGAAATGACTCTCAAGGAAGTCTACTGAGGATGTTATCAAACGTCCACATATTTTTATGAACGACTGATTGACTGAAACGCAATCGTGCTCAGAGAAGATATAGAACAAATTATGTTGTATTACAGTATGTAACCTGATTATATTTTACAACTATGTTTTCTTTCTATCAGTATTGATATATCATTATATTATCTCTTTAAACTTGACTTATTTTTAATCAGCAAGCTCTTTCCTAATCATTTTGTGCAAAGGCGCATGTTCATAATATCTGGACACTAAACGAACTATCTAAAATAGACAGGAAAACAAGAAAAATAATGACAGGATATAGGATGCACCACCCAAAATCTGACATAGAAAGGCTATATATACAACGCACAGAAGGTGGCAGGGGTCTTTTACAGCTAGAAAACTATTATAAAATAACCACCATAGGACTGCAAAAATACCTACTCCAGAAGCAAGGAAAACTAATACAAATAGCCACAAAACACGAGCAAAACAAAAAAACTGTTTTCAGTATTTAAGGAAGCCGACAAATACAAACAAGAAACCATACT
>NC_068984.1:108054948-108056648 GCF_001194135.2 Octopus bimaculoides | reverse complement strand
CCAGGACTTACAAATATATATAACATACAGAAAATTGCACTACTGAGCACTGCACACATTCTACGCAAAATACTTTCAATACAGTAACCATAAGAACATCACAACAAACCACAGCACATACCCAAGGCACACAGAGCTGCGCTCGGTAGTGAAGTGAAAGCACGTTATAAAAATAAAACTACTGAACAATAATAATAATAATAACAACAACATCGAAAAATACCTTAGGAATGAGAACCCAGTTTCGAAATTTCCCCAAGACACTTGATGAAGGCTGGAGGGTATATCAGCCGAAACGTTGTGTTAACAACAAATAAGATAAGGACAAATATCCGTCAAATGTAAATAATGTAAATAATGTAAATAATGTAAATAATGTGCATACACATTATTGGGGCACTGGGATATGCAACACACTGTCTAAATATCAATCTTGAGAAATTAGGTTTTTCAAACTAGAAAGGAGAAAGCGGATTCGAAGAATACGTATCCAAGCCATCACTGGAATTGTAATAATCTGTGCAATTTTCCAGAAGTTTATCATTTAAGTGTATATGAACATGTCTAGACATGCAACTACATGCATGAGAGTACATACATAAAAAAACATTCAAATCTGCACATATACATACGTGGTGGTTGTCTATTCCTTATGCAGAGTTTGACCATCTCCTGTACCTACATCTTTGCACCATCATGGCATCTGATGTGGCTTTTTAAACCAGACAATGTTCTGAAAAGACACCCACATAGATTGCACTTCCGATTTGGACCTCCAAGAGCTGCAGATAAGTTCTGCTCTTTGTGGATCTTAAAATATCTCTTGAGGCCTCCGTTGGATTTACAAACCTTCTGGCATACATTGCATTCAAAGGTGTGCACAGACACATACATACAAACAAAAATACCCTGTTGTTGATGTTGAAATTCCAATGAAGGAGCCTTGGATCTAGGTTAGAAACTGACTCTTCCTCTATTGGCAAGAAATCTTGAAATAAAACTGAATAATTACATACATACATAGTACATATATAGAAACACACACATACATAAATAAATACATACCTACATACACTCATATATATATATATATATATATATATATATATATATATATATATATATAAATTTACATAGTAGACATTAAAATATGTCAATTTTACCTATTTTACCTAGAATGAAATAAATGAACAGCCTTGATAGATTTTCGACCCTCATTGGGGTCTCATCAGAAGTATTTACATTACTTGACCAATTCCAGAGAAGCATGTAACCATTCTGTTTAAGTACACATCAGAATAATAAGTTTCTGAGAACAGGAGCTACAAATTTGCGTACCATTAGTATTCACACTTTATTTAATACTAGCAGCCTGACAACGAGCAACCTGGTCCACACAATCCCAAATCATAACATAAGTAAACCTATGCAGAAGACGGGAGACGTACAAACACGTCAGTTTTACCTATTTCTCTATAGAATGAAAAAATTAATGAACGACCATAATCGAATTTCGATCCTTATTGTGGTCTCGTCACGTCTACTTAACTTGGTTTGCATGCATGTATGTATGTATGTATGTATGTATGTATGTATGTATGTATGTATGTATGTTTTGAGAAGCCTAATTTCTCAACATTGGTATTTAAGCAGTGTGTTACATATCCCAGGGCCTCAATAAATACAGCTATAAACCTGAA
>NC_068984.1:108047552-108050990 GCF_001194135.2 Octopus bimaculoides | reverse complement strand
AGCATGTGTGAAGAAGAAGAAGAAGAAGAAGAAGAAGAAGAAGAAGAAGAAGAAGCACCACAAGAAGAAGGAAGAAAGAAGGGGAAGGAGAAGAGAAAACAGTAAATGAAATCAAGACAAAAAATAAATATATAGATAAAAATAAAATTTTAAAAAAAAAAGATTGATAATAATTCAGAACAGTGGGGGAAAGATTTAAGTCTATCACGAATAACGAAATAGAAAATTTGGGAATGGTCAGTACTGTTGTATTCTTGTCAAAAGTTGATATGTGTGGTGAGGCCACCTATTCAGTTTTCACAGGTGGGATGGTGTATACACACACACAAACATACACACATATATGCTTATATACACATACACACATGTATATACAAATACCAATAAACGTATATGCATCTTGACCATTATACCTTTGCATGTACACACACACATATATGCATACATACATGTACATATACATACAGGCATACACAAACACATATACACACATACATAAATGCACACACATAGACACACATATGTATATATACACACACATATATATATATATATATAAATATACACATATATACATATATATATACACATAGATATACATTCATGCATACACATTTGCACGTGTACACAGACATACATACAAACATACAAATATTTGCATATACATACACATATAAATCTGCACCACATTTAAATAGTCAAAGCTCCATACATACATACACGCACTTATATATGCATACTTATACATGCATATATATACATACATTCACACATGCACATACACACACACATATGTATACAGATACACATGCATACATGCACTTACACATGCGTACACATATACATACACATACAAACACACATACACATGCATATACATGTACAAACATACATACAAACAAATGCATAATATAAATAATATATAAATATATGCATATATACATACATATATGTACATACCTACATATATATGTATATATACATGCATATATGGGTACAGGACATCAAACAAACGCCAACAAAAAGAGAAACGAGAACATATAAAACAAAAACATAGAAAACGAACTTTTTTTCGAACAACGAAAGAAACAAATAGAGAAACGCGACAGGCAACATAAAGAACATTCCCTTCATCAGTTGCCCCCTGTTTTATCTACACCGCGTTTCGAAGGTAGGGACAGGACTGTTTTAACGAAGTCGCCTCTTGTCCCTGCCTTCGAAACGCGGAGTATATAAAACAGGGACAACTGATGAAGGGAATGTTATTTATGTCGCCTGTCTCGTTTTCTATTTGTTTTTTTTCGTTGTTCGATTAAAAAAGTTCGTTTTCTGTGTTTTGTTCTTCATGTTCTCGTTTCTCATTTTGTTGACGTTTTTTGATGTCCTGTACCCATATATGCATGTAGCTTACTTACGAATCACATGGTTCCGGGTTCAGTCCCATTGCGTGACATCTTGGGCAAGTGTCTTCTACTATAGCCTCGGGCCGACCAAAGCCTTGTGAGTGGATTTGGTAGACGGAAACTGAAAGAAGCCCGTCGTATATATGTATATATATATGTATGTGTGTATGTGTTTGTGTGTCTGTGTTTGTTCCCCCAACATCGCTTGACAACAGATGCTGGTGTGTTTATGTCCCCGTAACTTAGCGGTTCGGCAAAAGATACCGATAGAATAAGTAATAGGCTTCCAAAGAATAAGTCCTGGGGTCGATTTGCTCGACTAAACACGGTGCTCTAGCATGGCCACAGTCAAATGACTGAAACAAGTAAAAGAGTAAAAGAGTAAAAGAGTAAACGATTATTACATCCTTTTGTTATTTACACCACCTGTCCTCGTCTGTTGTTGTTTTTTCGTACATTCTCCCACATCATATACATATATATGTATATGTAACGACATAATACATTTATATATGTAACGACATAATACATTTATATATGTACATACACATTATATATGTACATACACACACATATGTAATTGCTTAACTGCTGATGCTGTATAGACAAAGAAAAGAAAAACAGCCTTCCAGGAATTTTGTCCAGACTAATTACTTTCCATCTGCAATGAAAAGATTATCTTCACAAAATGTTTAATATACGAATCACAGATTATATCATGCTGACGATTTCTAAAAGGACTGAAATTATAGTATACACGATTATCACCGATTAAAATCTTCAAGCGCTGCTTTATAATTAAAGAAAATAAAATATTAGCTATGTGAATTCTATACATATTATTTTTTAAAATAATTCCTTATTTTCAGATTTACGTTTCTAATATTGCTAAATATGAAGACACGATTATTTCTTGTGAAATAACTGAGTCTACTAAATGAAGACACACACAGAAGCACACACGCACGCACGCACACACACACATGCACACACATACACAGACACACAATCACATACACACATACACGTATATGTAAATATATGTATATACTTGCATATATGCGTGTGTGTGCGCATTTCTATATATTTGAAAAGATGAATAGAAATGGTTTTTCTGATAATTTTTCCACTTTAATAATAAGACGTTTATAAATAAAGATCTAATTATTAAAGTGGAAAAATTATCAGAAAAAACCATTTCTATTCATTTTTTCCAATATATTATACTGCAGCAAGGATTTTCTATATTTCCAATCTATCTATCTATCTATCTATCTATCTATCTATCTATCTATCTATCTATCTATCTATCTGTCTGTCTGTCTGTCTGTCTGTCTGTCTGTCTGTCTGTCTGTCTGTCTGTCTGTCTATCTATCTATCTATCTGAATGTATGTGTGTGTATACATATGCATGTATAAGCACGTTTCTGTGTGTTCGTTTATTTGTATCTGCAGATTGATAGCAACACCTGCCACAGGTGTTTCTCTTGTTTATAGTCACTGAATATAATGAATTTCCCTAGACTAGTGACTATATTCTGTATCCTGTTTCGGAGCTTCATCGTGGGTAAATGAGGTCACCATTTATTGCAAGTACTTTCAATTATTATGTCACGTTATAACGGCAGAGAATCCCAAAGCAAGGAGCGTTCTCGAATTTAAATGTGACACTTAGTACGTCGCCCTGTTTAACGCACCCAGCTGGCTCTTGGGTTCATTGTATAGAATATATCTTGTATAACCATTCAGGCGGTACATTCGGACAGGATATCTTTGTCTCTGCTACATATTTCCTTTTGGTATGATCTTTAGCATGATCTTTGCTCAAAATCTATCAATATATATATATATATATATATAATGCAAGAGAGTTAGGGGTTGAGGATTCAACCCACTAAGGGATAGTATCTATCCAATTACACTGTCTACAAGTCGTTGAGTACAGCATATTCTCCTCCATTTTCTAATTGCTATATATATAAATATATATATATATATATATATATATATATATACATACACACACATACATACA
>NC_068984.1:108044262-108047542 GCF_001194135.2 Octopus bimaculoides | reverse complement strand
ATATATATATATATATATATATATATATATATATATATATACATACACACACATACATACACAAGCAGGCGTGGTTGTATGGTAGGAAGTTTGTTTTCCAACCACATGGTTTCGGGGTCAGTCCTACTGCGTGATATCTGAGACAAGTGCCTTCTACTGTTGCCCCTGGCCGACTAAAAATTTCCGAGTGAATTCGGTGGACGTAAACTGAAAGAAGCCCGTTGCACACTCACCGACATATATGCACTCACATATGTGTGTGTTTGTGTGTTGTGTGCTTGCGTGTTTGTTTGTCCGTCACCACCGATTGACAACTGAAGCTAGTTTTCTGACGTTCCTGTGACATAGCGGTTCGGCAAAATATACCGGTAGAATACGCACAAGAAAAAAAACAAAAAAAAATAGTCAATGGTAAAAGGTAGATATAGATCGAAGGAGACTCAAATCCTAATGGCTAGAATATTTGAATAAATTCAGTATCGGACACCCAAGACTTATTTCACCTCCGATAGTAATTTAACTCATTAACTTTTGTTAAAATGGGAGTTTAAGTCATTGATAATTAATATTGTAAATTTAAATGAAACTTGAATCCTATCGTAAAAGTCAGAGTAGAGAGCAAGCGAAACCTCAACTGAGTAAATAAACGCTGTAAAATGTACTGAGTAATATTTTTCTCGTTAGTATAACCAAGGTGCCAACCACATCGTCTGAGAATTACCTTCGCCAATGGAATCTGTTAGCATACATAGTGAAGTTGATTCAGGTATTCAGTTCTTTTTGGTTTATCTGTTAAGGTATTTTGTAAGTAGAAATATTTGCAAATGTAACTTCTCTCTAATTATTTACATACACACACATGCATATCTATCTATCTATCTATCTATCTATCTATCTATCTATCTATCTATCTATCTATCTATCTATCTATCTATCTATCTATTTATCTATCCTACCGACCGTTTGATAACCAGTGTTGGCGTGTTTACGTCTGCATAACTTACCGGTTCGGCAATAGAAACCGATAAAATAAGTAGCGATATCGATTCTCTCGACTAAAAACTCTTCAAAACGGTGCCCAGCATGGCCGTAGTCTAATGACAGAAACAAGTAAAAGATAAAAGATGAAGGTCCATTCATCTAACTTCTCCGCCCATTATTCCTGGGTGGTTTGTGGCGGTAGACACCCCAGGCTCCTCCTCCATAGGCTCCTATCAAAAGCAACCCTCATTATGCTTTCCGGCTGGATTCCCAAGCGTGACCAACTGAGACTATGTATATTATTCAACCATCTCGTTTTTGGCTTACCCTTAAGTCCCCTGCTGGTTTGCTCGGTTTGTGACTCTTTTGTGTGTGTGCGTGGTGTATGTGTGGTGGTGGTGTGTGTATGTGAGTGTGAGTGTATGTGTCTGTGTCTGTGAGTGTGTGCATGTGAGTGCGTACATACACACACACACATACATTGACACATATATTATGTGTGAGTGTGTGTGTATGTGTGCGTATGTGTGTGTGTGTGTGTGTGTGTGTGTGTGCGTGTATAAGAAAAGACAATGAGAAAGGAATAAACGATTATTTTATGAACTTCATTAGCTTACAGGTGTTTCTGCCTGAGTAACATCTTATAGCTTCATCGGAATCTCAATTATGAAGTGCAATTTATACATACATACATACATACATACATACATACACACACACACACACACACACACACACACACACACACACACACACACACACACACACACACACACATATATATATTTACACATGTGTATATATGTGAGTGCGTGTGTGTATATAAAAATATATATAAACATGTTTTTGGTGAATAATATAGATTTTTAATAAACTGTAACATTTCGTCGTATTAAAATGTCTAGAGATATGTGAAAGAAGGCATGAAATTTAACATGTAAATATCGTGGTAATCTTAAAGCTCCCTTCTGCTTTCAGTGCCCAAATATTAATGGAAATCTAGATGTCTGCCAATTAGTTCTGAACGATAAATATAGTTAAATATAGAACACAAAACTAAACTGTAAAACAAGTTCAATGAAGGCTTTGGTTACATCAAACTGTGGCTAAACAAGACCTTGGTTACAATACTCCACGCGGAAAGAGCTGAAAATGGTCAGTTCTTCAACTGGAAAAAGCAAACGGGGTTGGAGGACATTGTAGCAGTGCAGATTAAATATTTTGGGCCTGAGCCCAAAGAATCCTGAGCCCCTACAGTTGTATAATCTTTGTTTGGTACCGTAACTAACTGAGACCCCGACGGTTACGACGACGCGTGTTCCACATGAAATTAATGTGCAAGTGGCTGAGCATTCTACAGATACGGGTACCGTTAAATGTAATTCTCAGTGAGATTCTGCGTGACACAGGATGTAACAAGGATGAAGCTTTGAAATACAAGTACAACTCATTTTTGCCGGCTGATTGGACTAGAGCAGTGTGAAATAAAGTGCTTTTGCTCAGGGACACAACGTGCCACCAGAAATCGATCTCACGACTTTACGATCGTGAGTGGAATACTGTAATCACTAAGCTATAAGCCTTAGCGCTTGATAACCATAGGAACTACCTGAGATGTGGAAAAAAGGTTTATGTGATAGTATGGTTAAAAGCAGAGGGCGAGAGTGTGAGAGAGAGAGAGAGAGAGAGAAAGAGAGAGAGAGAGAGAGAGAGAGTGAGAGAGAGAGAGAGAGAGAGAGAGAGTGAAGGAGATAGAGAGAGAGACCCCCCCTCAATTCTCAAAATTCATCTTACTTCTCGATTATATATTCAATTATTCAATCAACAGAAGGGGCCATATACAGACGAACACATCATCCTTGAATAAATAGGATGTTTTGTATTGGTAAATCAACAACTTATGTGACATTGCACAACAGGATGGTTATCTCGAAGGGACGGTTACTAGGATGGTTATTATGTGGAGATGGTAGCTGGAGACGTCTTTGTCGTCGACTGGGTCGAAAGCATTGAACACAATCAACGTCTGATCAGTAGTGTTTCTGAATATTACAGAGGTCATACTAGAAAAGCTAACAACAGCGACAACAACAGCGGGAACAACAACAACAAAAATAGCAATGGCAGCAGCAGAAACAGCAGCAACAACAATGACAACAATAACAACAACAGCAGCAACAGCAACAGCAACAACAGAAGCAGCTACAGCAATGAGCCTTTACGATCAGATAACGGAATAGAACGTTGTTGCGAGCTTTGGGCTTACACACACACACACACACACACACACACACACACA
>NC_068984.1:108037778-108042400 GCF_001194135.2 Octopus bimaculoides | reverse complement strand
ATATATATATATATATATATATATATATATATATATATATATATATATATATACATACATACATAGATATATGCATTCATGAAAAAATATAATTACACACACACTCACACAAGTGCACGCACACAATATATGTATATATTTTTGCAATGGGTAAATTATCATCATTTTATTTTTCTTTATCTTGCGCATGTGCATTGTTTTTGATTTTACTGACTACGCAGAGTCAGTTGGGCACCGTCTGTGAGAAAAACAGCACCAGACACAGTTCACTCTCCCAGAAATTTGGAAACGACATGCTGTACTGCTTAGCATTCACGCCGGAAGCTCTAATACAAACATTTCAGAGTGTTTGGGTGTCAATCTGAGGACATGTACAGAAAGTGATAAAACATGCAGTCAACATCATGGTGTTTGGAATGATCATTCGTGATGGCGACGTTATGCCTCCATTCATCTTCGAACACAACCTCAGACTCAACACGGAGGCCTACATCAAGTGCCTGGAGGATGTAATGCTGCCCCGGGTAAAGGGGGTGGCTGCTGGAAGATCCTATGTCTGGCAACAGGACTCTGCACCATGTCACACAAACAGGAGAACCCAGCAATGGCTGCCAGACAATTTCTGCGACCACATCACCCCTAATATCTAGCCAGCTAACTCCCCCGACTGCAACCCCTTTGATTATTATGTGTGGGGCGCAGTTGAGCGAGAGACCAACAAAACTGTTTGTAATATCAAAGCAAGGATTATGGCAGCATTCACCAACTTAAACAAGGAGACCGCCCAGATGAGCTGCAGGAGACTCCGAAGTCGTCTGGAGGCCGTGGTTGAAACCAATGGCAATTTTATTGAATAAATTTACTAAAGTATTTCAAGATATTTTAATGTAATTTTGGTAAATATATCTGTTAAAATGAGATGTCAGTGTTATAATCATTTTTGCGTAATTTAGATGACAATTTATTCACCCTGTATACATACATACATACATACATACATACATATGTATGTATGTATGTATGTATGTATGTATGTATGTATCTATTAATCTATATATTTATTATACATGCATGCAACATAAGGACTCATACATATGTACATGCAAAAATACATAGATTCATTCTCACATATTGCATAGAAATATACTCTCATACAAACATACATACTCACATGTAGCCGCACAGAAACTCGGTTTAAACACCCATAATTGAGTCATTGAATTTGCTATAAACACCATCTCCGCCATCTATACCACAACCATCAGGTATATTAAATCACTGGTTATTCTTTTGATCATATTCAATACTGTGGGTATACTAGTAACAAACTTGAAGTCTCTCTCCAGACAATCGCTACAACAGCGTGACAAGACTGAACAGCATGAGAAGAACAACATCTAAAATATTAAACAGTTATTTATTAGTTGTACTTAAAAAAATTGTAATATGTTATATTCTTTTAAAATTATAAATGCAATAATGATTTGCGTTTAACTATGAACGTAATGACCTGCGTAATTGAATATGAATTTAATAACTTGCGTAATTGATATTAAATGGTTGTGTGAAAGATCCCTCTGTTAGCGGCAGGAATTAAATAAAAAAAAGATACAGGTTCGAAATTTCTCCAAAGCTGAATTAATTTATGACAAAACAATCACTGCAACCAGTAATATTTGTTGAAGGCAAGACAAGGGTTGATGAAATAATTTTCAAATATATAGCACACAAATATCAATAAACGAACATAACCTTAGAATATACATCATAATATATACACGACCTAGTACCGACTGTTACTATGTTACCTTGCAGTAAGGCTGACCTCCTGTATTTATCTGTCGGTCGTTATAGTAACAGCCACGCTATAGTAACAAGTGTATTACGAGCTGGGAATGTGAAGAATATAATCATTGAAATGTGTTTTCTAATGAAATGCTCCTAGAAAAAGTTATTTGTTCGTGATATCCCACAAAAGACAGATTTACACGTGACAAGTATTAATAAAAGATCCACTGACTTGATGTTAACAGTGATTAGCAAAATACACAGGTAATATTTACAACAAAGCAATGTCCCTTCATTTTGGCAAATATAAGCTTCTTTAGATGCAATTTCCACAACTGATAAGCAAAGTTACTATAGGAATAAACAAGAACTAAGAAAGCAGTAAACAAGATCAAAGGCAAAAGCAAAAATGCTATAATGGATTTAAATATGAAGAAAAGAAAGAAAAAGACCGTTGATTTATGGAAGACTAATCAGTTAAATGGCAGTATTTGTTACATTGTAAACGTGTAACTGCATTCTCATCAAGTAAAAAATATGACATAAATTTGAATATAAATTGATCACTTTGAAGCTGGCTTTAAAAGCTGTCAGAGAGAAACACTGGCATCAGAAGAGAGAAGCTATAGGAAAAATAATTAACAATTCGGTGAAATCATTGAGAGTTTACTAAGATATGAGAGAAATGAAGGTCACAGAAACTCCTTCTTAGGAAGGTGCAGTATCATTTTTTTGGAAAAAAATCTGGAGTGAAAGACAGAAATTATACCAGGAGGATGTGGGGATGGAAGAAATTGGATGAAATATTGTTTGTGAATTTCATCAAAATTATGGAGAATCAATGGTGATATTTTTGAGACAGACTATAAGAGAAATGCTTCAGGATAAAAAACAAAATCACCAGGAAGAGACTTGATTGTTGGCTATTGATACAAAAATATATGTACCTCCCCTCGAGGGTATTTTATTGACTTTCACAAGGAAGATTTCAGTAGAGATATAATGCACCAAAAAGGCTGATATTGGTTGAAACAAGTCTGACTGAAAAAAGAAAAAAAAAAAGAAAAGAAAAAAAGAAAAAGCTCATAAGCATGGCAAAGAACTACGGATCAATTACATGCTAGAATTTAATGTTGGAAATATTGACAGCCTGTCTGAACTGATTCCTTTTGTATCAGTATGATAGTAACAATATCACTACATTTACTGATAAATGAGAAACTGAGGAATGTGTGGAGAAATTCTTAAGGGGTGTATCAGAAGTGTAATGACATTGGAGGAACTTAGTTCTGGTCAGGTTGCATCATAACAAAAGCATTCGGGTCTGTTCTCCACTTGTGTATCCTGGAAACTATTTGATTTTCTAAAGTTCCAGGGATCATAATCAGGATTATAGACAACCTAACCTCGTTTTGGGAGTTCAATACTTGGTTATTCTTGTGTTTTTGAGAGAATAAAGTTAGATACAAGGAGTGGTTGTGTTTTGTCACTGGTGTGATAAACTATCGTAGGAGTACCTATTTCAAGGAGACAATGCCCTCTGTGATGATATTTATACTTGCTGTGAATCCCTTATACCTTTGTTGGTGGAATCTGAACAATACTTAATTGGTTCACAGGAAAACAGAAACATCAAACCGAAACATCTTTCTGAAAGACCTGAAAGTATAAGTTAAAAATTGAATGGTATGAAGCAGAGCCTTGATCTAAGCAGGATATGAATATCGATTCAAATAGAATCCTAACCATTCGACAAAATCTACCAACCAACAAAAGCAGAGGTGTACCTATGGACCAAGTTTTCACATTTGAGGAATATAACATCATGAGAACTGGAAAGAACTCTTCAGAAAGATACCCTGTTTAGTGACCAGAGATACATTTTCATAGCTCTACTGCAATAGATCATCAGACATTCTACTTTTCAGGAGATGGTTATGAATGGCTATCTTGTCAAACAGCTTTAGAATGACGATGTAACATAGATAAACATAGTAGTGTGATTTAGATCAATAACCGATATATTAGCTCTCACTCCGAAGGGTATGTTTTTGCAATCTAGGACCGGAAAATAGCAACAAAATATCAGACTGACAAAAATGACTCAGACAGTTTTCTCTATAATGATGTTTATACTTGCAGTGAATTGCTTATACTTTTGTTGATGGGATCTGAACAATGCTTGATTGGATCACTTAGATGTGATAAATGAGGCTCGTATTATGGAATTAACATTAAAGATTCAACCCACACCATGCGTAGCTGTTTGAAGATGTCATCACGATATCTTCCTATGAGATATGTTGTTGTGGCCAATACAGAATACAATACAATCTATAGAATGAATAGTCCTGATGATGAATGTGTGAAAAATTATAGTGATGTAGGGACATACTCACCCATGATAAACCGTCTGTATATCATAAGGATGCCGATCTGTGTTAGAGAAAAAGAAAGTGTGTACAGTAAAGTCAGTTGTCCAGACGATTTATTCTAACATTATTCTAATGTTAGAATTATTTAACATTTTTCTAATGTGAGAATAATGTTAAAAATGAAAGAAAATGAAAGTATTTGTGAGGAACTAATGAGAACTCATCAAATTCTCGGAGTGAAAAATATTATTGCAGGTTTATGCATGAGATTATTGAGGCCCTTCGTTATATCGATGAGTTAGCACTAAACAAAACATTAGAAATTAGAAGATACATAAAACTAGAAGATAGCGGTTAACTAAGAAGTAAAGTTGTAAGTCAAGAGTCGAATTACAAAATTATGCAAAAAATACGAAAAATTTAACCTGTAATATATATATATATATATATATATATATA
>NC_068984.1:108036474-108037469 GCF_001194135.2 Octopus bimaculoides | reverse complement strand
ATATATGGTTGAGGAGGGTATTGGATTTAACCAAACCCAAGAGGATACAGGTAATACCGAGTAAGTGCTGTATACCGACTAGTTTTGCCCCAGTCGTTGTATGAACAGGATTGGGGATTATAAGTCGTGTATTAGCGTGTGTATATGTAAATATATAAAAATAAAAAGATAAAGAGAGCAATATATATATGCATATGTATATGTATAGTTATATGTACATGTATATATATGTGTGTGCGCGCGCGTATATATATTTTCATTTTCTCTCCGTTTATTTTCTCTTATTTGTTTTTGTTAAAGAGCGTAGGTTCGAAACGTAACAGACTTTTTCGTTTTCCCGAGCGTCAAACTAATACACTTGTTTGTTGTTTATACACCTGTCTTCGTCTTTTGTTTATATATGTATATATATATATATATAATTAATATAAACTACAGTTTGCAGTGTTTACCAAAAAGGAGAATTATAATTGTTACTAAATGTGACTAGGGTGTTAGAAAACACCTACATTGGTAGAAATAAGAGCTAAAATGCTCTGATGCTGTACACTAACAGGGTCCTTAATATTTGTTTTTATGTGAAATTATATATGAAAGCAAAATTGAAGGACCAAAACACTTTTTAGTAGACTGCGTATACGTCAATCATTTCGAGAAAAAAATTTGATAACTTCGAAGTCACCGACAATAGCTTTGGTGAAAACGTCTATACACACACATATATGTACTGTGTTTATACACGCGTACATATACATATAAATATATATGTGCGTATATGTATGATCTATCTATCTATCTATCTATCTATCTATCTATCTATCTATCTATCTATCTATCCATCCATCCATCCATCCATCCATTCATCCATCCATCTATCTATCTATCTATCTATCTATCTATCTATCTATCTATCTATCTATCTATCTATCTATCTTGCCTTTTTCATGTTTTAAAAAGTTTGTTTGTAAAATTTATTTTATATACAAAGTTGTATA
>NC_068984.1:108025892-108029759 GCF_001194135.2 Octopus bimaculoides | reverse complement strand
CCACCACCACCACCACCACCACCACCACCAGCAACAACAACAACAACAACAACAACGACAACACCAACACCGCCGCCACCGTTGCCACCACCATCAGCATCACCATTACCATCATCACCACAACTGCAATTAGCACCACGATTGCACACCACCTTCACCATAACCACCATCACAAGATACCCCACCCCCAACCACCCATCACATCCACATCGCCTCAGCGGTGGTCATCATTGCATCAGCACCACAACACCATTAACACCGTCACTCCACACCTCCTCCTGGATAACTACCGTCACTACTATTTCCTTTCACCACCACCACCACCACCACCACTTTACTTCACTTTACTTGCTAATGAGAAAGAGCAGTTTAAATTTCACACTTGAAATAACCCCCTTGAATGAACGGACAGCAGCAACGAACAACAATTAGGACCTCCTCCTCCTCCTCCTCCTCCTACTACTACTACTACTACTACTACTACTACTACTACTACTATTTCGAGTCACCTGTACTCACGTAGCTACATCGGCATCCGGATGTCTTATCACAAAAGAATTATAATTATTTCTGCGTAGGAAGAAGTCAGTCAATCCTCATCAAGATCCGTACCTTAAGGCGGCGGCCCTTTAGGTACACTGCAAAAATGCACAACCCCCACTCCCCTACTTTCTCACTTTCTCGGCCATCAGTAAACGTTATGTTTCCCTCCGTCTTCATCTGTGTTTATTGTTTGTTGTTGCTCATTCAGTCCTTTCCTGGTCCTCCTCGCGTTACTATTTCAACGGCTGCAGGTATTTTCTGCTTGATCATATCTAATAAAAGTAAGGATGTCCCAGTGTCGTGTTATACGATCAAACTACTTCACTTTCTCCCTTTTCATAATTCACTGGAAACTTTCTTAGTTCGCCATCTCAACAATTTCTTTTCTAATACACCGTTAGTTCCATATTTTTCTCTATGGAATTCGAAACGTCATTTCAAAGACCACCATATATTTCTAACTTCCGGCACTTCACGCTTATATGATTCTTACGTATGAGGTACAGATGAAGTTATAATTATTGCTCTGAACTGTTATCCTGCCAAACATCACTATCGTGACTTTTCCTAAGATTTCACAATACACAACAGTGGTTTTACATAAACTTCTATATCTAGTCGTACAGAACTTTCGATTAGCTGGACCAGGGGTCGGCAAGGTGGTCAGTATTGACCCTGGGTGGGGATGCCTGTGTGGCTATCCAAGGGGGTCGATAAACACCTGAAATAGTGCTGAGCATTTAAGGTGTTGAATTACCAGCGACCTGAATCTGGTAGTGCACGGTAATTTAAGGTAAAAAATATTGGTTTCAAACTAGATATCGATGTAATAACTAGTATTCACCATAATGTATTTCGCATCAAATATTCCGAATATACCAATATGAATTTTTATTGCTCTTTATCGATTCCGTTAATTATTTCCATTGAATTTCTTTAAAATATTTCTTATTAAAAAGCGCTAACGATACAAAACAATGAAAGAATTATTGTTTTTGAATTAAATTTTTATAAACGCTTTGGCTGTCCAGAGCATTTTTATGTTTGTTCTAAACCTCTATTCTTTTTTTCAGACTTTTAGTCAGCCCTTGTTTTATATTTCCTGAGTGGTATAAATCTTCCCTTTCATATGTCCATAGTTATTCTGGTAGTTGAAATAATTTGAGAACGTGTATCATGTATATGACGAACGGATGCCAGCGAAATATGCCCTGTGTATCACACGTGACACAGAACAGGTAGAGGGTTAATCTAATTTTTAATTTCATTTTAGAAAATACATGATGGGTAGGGGAGCAATAAATTATCGACGATTCCATGTAGAGGTCAACGATATTAAGAAGTTTGCCGTCCTCTAGGTTAAATCTATCTAATTCAATTTTTCTTTACGAATAATAGCTAATAATAATAAAACAACCATAAGTTCCATTTTTAACAGTTAATTAATAACAATCTTCAATATGCTTTTGTATGTAATTACCCAAGCTAACAACCAATAAAACGAAATTATGTATTTTTTTTTGTACTACTTTGTTCCCCAAATGCGGTCAAATTGTGTGTTAAAGTTGACTTTGCTGATGCAAGCCATTATTTTTTTACTCTGATCTTATATCTTCCGCTACCTTGTTCCCAAATTTCTAAAGACTTCAACTTGCTTGAGCTTCAATCACCTGGATTCACTGTTTTCTTTTCTTTTCTTTTATTACTTCTCATTATTTTATCTTTTCTCCGTCAGCACTTATTTTTATTCTATCTCCATTTCTATTCTATTTCTATTCTATCTCTATGGCATTGTATCCATACGTATTGTTAGGTCTCTAAATTACTAAATTTGTTTTATTAAATCAATAGTATTAACATTTCCTTAAAACAAAATCCTCAAAACAACTCAAGGATTTCCTTGTTGTGTATTCAGGAAACATTGAAAAACCATTGTGAAAAATACATACTCATCTGCAGCAACTATAGTATCAACACAATTACTTGAGAATTTGAAATTCAAATCAGTTTTTGCATATTTATATGACTTTATAACATTTAATGATGTAAGGCTGGTGTTATATTATTTCATATTAATCCAGAGTGTTTTAAGACACGGAACGAAAAACTTTTTTTCAAAGTCAACGATGTTGGGACTAAATCTGACTAGTGTTCCATCTATTTTCCTGCTGGAACCAGCCTGAGCTTTGCCAAACATCGTTTTTCAGTGCTGCTTTTCGAGTAAATAAAACAGTAAAACACTGTTTGGAGACCCGTAAAGGGGCTGACAAAGTAGAACACCAGACTAAATGATGCCTGCTGTTATAGCTGTTTAACTTAAGGCATCGAGCCGACAGAATCATCAGCAACGCTGGACAAAATGCTCAACGGTATTTCTTCCCACTTTATGTTCTTATTTCAAATTTCCTGAGGTGTTGATAAAAATAAGTACCAATCAAGCACTGGGGGTCGATGTAATCGATTACCCTCCCCATCAACCCAAATTTCAGGTCTTGTGCCTATAGTAGAAAGGTTTATATATTTTTCTTTAGCTAAAGGTTAGCGAGCTGGCAGAATCGTTGGCACGCCGGAGAAAATGTTTAGTGGCATTTCGTCCGTCTTTACGACCATAGTCCAGATTGCGTCGAGGTTGTCTTTGATTTTCATTCCTTTCGGAGTCGATAAATCGAGCATTGGCGCCGAAGCAATCGACTTGCTCCTCGCCATCAAAATTTCAGGCCTTGTACCTATAGCAGAAAGAATTATATTTGTTTAGCTTAACGTGGTGAGTTGGCAAATTCGTTAGAGCATTTGGAAGATGCTTTACCGCATTTGTTCCGGTTCTTTAGCTTCTGAGTTTAAATTTAGCTGAGATCAACTTTGTCTTCCATTCTGTCATTCAAGTATCAATCAAGTAACGAGGTCGACGGTATCGACTAAACAGCCCTGCTGCAAAAATTCTGGCGTTGTGCCTAAATCCGAGACAATTATATATACACATACACATATATACTCACACACATGTATATACACATATTAATATATTAAACACAAGCAAATCTTTTGAAATCCTGTCATTTAATCAAAACTGTACTTTTAAATATAACCTTACATTTCAGTTCAACTATCTATTTGTATATCTATTAATGTCTCTTTATCTACATATCTGTTGATCTATCTATCTATCTATCTATCTATCTATCTATCTATCTATCTATCTATCGATCGATCGATCTGTCTGTCTGTCTGTCTGTCTGTCTGTCTGTCTGTCTGTCTGTCTGTCTGCCTGCCTGCCTGTCTGTCTGTCTGTCATCCTTCTGCCGATATGTATATGTATATATATAT
>NC_068984.1:108018655-108021738 GCF_001194135.2 Octopus bimaculoides | reverse complement strand
ATAATTAAAAACACAATAAATGAGTATAATATAAAACAAAGTAAATATCATAAGATAAAGATAGTAAAATGACTACACGTGTTTCATAACTAATTTTCAAATAGAAAGGAAATTTAAATCGATTAAAATCAATTAAATTATCGAAAATAAATTCTATTCAAAAATACAGCTAATCGTCAGGTCGTAAATAGAACAATAATAAAAATAAATAAATATATATATCAACCAACAATAAGTACCAAATGAATTTATCTAAAATACTTATTTTATAAAGATAGAAAAATTATTAAAAATATCAAAATATCAAAATAATAAACATTCCATAACCATCCCTACTTCCATTATAATACACACATATATAACACACACATATATGCATATACGTGTGCATGTAGTACGTATCTATGTATAGATAAGTATATAGTATAAGGAATACCGAACAAACACTGAAATACCACCTTCACACACATACACATACACTGACCATATTCCAAAGTTATTCCAAAGTAAAAACAGTAAAAAATATATAAAAATATATATATATATTGAAAAAAAAGTCGTCAGAATTTTGGAATAACTTCTTTCATTTATTTTATACATATATTAGCCCTTTCGTTCGTCTTTAGACTTTTTTTTCAATATTTAATTCTGTACATCACACCTAACACTTTACACACACACACACACACACACACACACACACACACACACACACACACACACACATACATATATGTATATATAAATATATACATACTTTTATATATGTATATATACATATACATATACATATGTATTGTTAGGTCTCTAAGTTACTAATTTTGTTTTATTAAATCAATAATATTAACGTTTCCTTAAAATAAAAACCTCAAAACAACTCAAAGATTTCCTTGTTGTGTTTTCAGGAAACATTGAAAAACTTCTGTGAAAAATACATACACATCTGATAGCAACTATATATATGTATATATATATATATATGCATATATATATATAAGTATATATATTAATGTGTATGTATGCATATATATATATATATATATATATACATACGTGCATATATGTATATATGTATATATATATATATATACATGTGTATACGCTCAGATACACACACTCACACACACACACACACACACACACACACATATATGCATATATGTGCGTACGTAGTATGTATCTATGTATAGATAGGTACATAGTATAAGGAATACCGAACAAACACTTAAATACCACCTTCACACACATACACATACACTGACCATATTCATATGTATGTCAGACAGTTCGTGAAAGCTTTTTGAGTTTTAGCTATTGAAACTTGCTGATAATATGCATTATACAATGGAGTGACGCCAAACCAGGATCAACAAACCTGTTGAGTGATAGTCTATACCCTTGCACATTGGACACGGACACACGCTTTCATAGACACACACGAATATATGTGTGTGTAAGTATTCAAACGCACGTAAACGTATTCACATATATGTATCTGTGACGTTTTATAGTTTTATAGATAGTTACTTATACGTATATTTCAAAAACCTATGGAAGATCAGATTGACAAACCGAAGTGGTTCGTCATAACACGAGCAAACTTTGCGGCTAAGAACGAAAACATTGCTTCAGGAGAGAACAAAAGGCCCACCTGCTTTAACATCGCATACACATTGAACACAAGCTGTTAAATACCAATCCCATAAAAGCTGACAAACCCAGTAAATACACCTAATCACAAGGGTTAAAACAGAAGACTGGACTCTAAGATTTAACCTCCATATTCTCAGAAGAAAAGGTTGCGTTGTAAAAAAATCTCCTTCTCAACTACATCGTTCCGGGTTCAGCCCAAGTGCGTGACACCTTGGGCTAAAATTTTCAGGTATAGTCCCACCCCGATCCAAATATAGTAAATCAATTCAGCAGACGAAAACTGAAAGAAGCCGGTCATATATATATTTATATATATATATATACATAATTAAGGGATCAGCAGCAGTTGCTTCACCACATACCGAAATTAAGAAATAGCAGTTAAAGTGCTAACTCTACTAATTAAATAAGTCTCCAGCAAGTAGCAATACTTGTAACTCACAAAGGCAAAACAAGAAGAAAAAATAACGAAACTAACCAGTCTTAGTCAATCATAGACGCGTTTCTGGATCAGAATGGTAACACAAAATTCATTTCCGTCATCAGTATGATGTTCTAGATTATAAATTTGAAAATGCTGGCAAAAACCATGTATGCTCGACCAGGCGACATCGCGCATCACATAAGAGAAGCAACATATACATACATACATGCATACACACGTGTGTGTATGTATTTGTGTCTGAGGATGTCCCCCACCATCACTCTTCAACCGGTGTTGTTGCGTTTACATCCCCGTAAATTAGTGGTTCGGCAAAAGAAACCGATACAATAAGTACCTGGCTTAAAATAAATAGGTACTGGGGTCAATTCATTCGACTAGAACTTCTTGAAGGCGATGCCCCATCGTGACCGCAGTCTAATGACTGAAACAAATAAAAGATAAAAGATCCTATTAATGTCTAAATAAAACCAACAACAACCAAGACCAAGTGACAAATGTGCTGAACAACAGCCTAACTACATTCCTCAGTGAACCCCTATGACCTGAAGTTGATACACCTACCCATACACACCTAATTATAAAGCTCTAAATGCATGAACAATTTTAACAATTAGCCCTTCTCCAAATTTAATCAATAAAAATTCTCCATATCATCTTGCCATCACGACCAACTATACAGTCTAATTATCATTCAACATAACTCTGGGTACCCTACAAAATTTGAACTTAGCAGAAGCTATATAAAGTGAAGATGAATTTAAATGCCTTAGAAATTGATGACGGCTTAGCGGGCGGAAACTTCGAAGTCACTGACAATACTATTCTTAAAGAATAATAAAGTTGTACTCTACCAAATGTATTGAATATTTAATGTAAAATTGTCTTAATTATGACATAAAAACAAACAGTAATACACACACATACTCACACACATGTATACACACACATACACAGCCACACAAACACACACATATATATGCATATA
>NC_068984.1:108012609-108018527 GCF_001194135.2 Octopus bimaculoides | reverse complement strand
ATATATATATATATATATATATACATACATACAGTACTCCCTCGGCATATCGCGGTTCACCTATAGCGGTTTATTATTTGAGTTTACGTCGATTCCTCTGTGGTGTTGATTATACAGTATATTAGGGTCAGTTGGGCACCGTCTGTGAGAAAAACTAACTGCAACCGGATGCAATTCACTTTGCCAGAAATTTGGAAACGACATGCTACACTGCTGGGCATTCGTACAGGAAGCTCCAATACGAACATTTCAGTGTTTGGGTGTCAATCTGAGGACATTGACCGAGAATGATAAAAATCAAACATACATTCAGCATCAGTGTGTTTGGAGTGATCACTAGTGATAGCGACGTTATGCGTCTATTCATCTTCCCACGCCGCCTCACACTCAACACGGAGGTCTACATCAAGTGCCTGGAGGAGGTAGTGCTGCTTCTTAACAAAAACAGTTTTTTTTATTGAATATCAATTAGTCACATTATTAGTGAGATACTTGATACTGCTTCTTAGTTACAAGATCTTGAATGCGTGGTTGAATGTCAGAGAGTGCACAATGTAAGTCCCTTTCAACGTTCAGTCTGTTTCTGTACTTGGTCTTGACAGCAACGAACGTGGAAAATACGGCTTCACAAAGATACGTGGATCCAAACATAGCTAAAATCCGAAGAGCCTGATGTGAGAACAGAGAGTAAACAGGAAGTTACTTGATGCAGAACGTTTCAAGATCCAGTTCTTTGAAGTCTTCCTTAGCTGGGAAGTTGAACTTCAGCTCAAGGAACTCCTCTTACACTTCATCCAAAACATCAGTCACTTCACACTGAAATGGGTTCCTGATGAATTTCCAAGCTTCACGCTTTTCTTCTATATCTGGGAAGTATCTGATGAATTCTGTTTTCAAGTCAATTAAATGAGTGATTATTTGTTTCTTTAACACAGAATCAAGGTTACCGTGAATGAGAGCAGAATCCAAGTAATTAAAACTGGCTGTATTCTCCTGCTGAATTCGATATTTTCAGAGGTTGAGTTTGGCCATGAAGGTTCGAATGGTGTCGTGGTGCGTGAGAATGTTGATGTTTTTCCCTTGTAGTTTAAGGTCGAGAGCATTCAACGCTTCGAAGATGTCCACCAGGTAAGCTAGAGATTGCTAAAAGCCTGCAGACTAGAACTTGTCCTGGAGATCTGTCTTCTGCGGCAAATCAAGAAATATTGCTACTTCTTCTCGTAGTTCATAAAGCCGTCCAAGCATGTTCTCCTTTGACAGCCATTGTACGTTTGTGTGAAAAAGCAATGCTTCATGTTCAGATTCCATAACTTTACTCAACAGTTTGAAAAGACGACTGTTTAAGGCTCCACCTTTAACAAGTTGACAACCATGATTGCCACGTTCAGGACATTTCTCATTTCAGTAGGTTAGCTTCTGGATGCTGAGGCTTCACGATGAAGTATGCAGTGTGTACCTATAACAGGCGGATATTTTTCTTTCATCCTAGTAATGAATCCAGACTGCAGACCAAGCATGGCTGGAGCTCCATCAGTGCACACCCCTACTAGCAAATCCCACGAAAGTTGGTTTTCCTGAAAGAAGTTTGATACATCACGAAAAATAGCTATTGCTGTTATATAGCTATCCATAGAGTGACAGAACAACATTTCGTCTTACACAGTTGCGTGACACAAAACGAACATATACCAGCAGCTGAGAACATTGAGCGATGTCAGTCGTTTCGTCTCACTGGATGGCAAAAACAGGAGAATCTCTTACTTGATCGAGAATTTGATCATTGATGTCTTGAGACAAGTCGTCGATCCTCCCTTTGACTGTATCGTTTGATAATGAAATCTGGGAAAGCTTGTTTGCATTACCTTTCCCCAGAACGAGCTCTGCTGCACGGAGCAGACTTGGTTTTATGAGAGACTCTCCGATGTCATAGCTCTTCTTGCTCTTTGCAATCAACATAGCGATTTCATAGGAAGCCTCAACAATCATTGAAGTTTGTTGCCGAAATGTCCCACTAGCGTCCAACTTAGCTTGCTTCAAGGAATGTCCTTTTGTTTCGAAGAATGCCTTAGGCTTGTCTGCAAGAGCAAGATGTGTTGTCCTTAAGTGGCGTTCCAAGCGTGAGGGTCGCATTCCATAATTGCTCAAAGCTTTGTAGCATATCACACACTGGAGGACTTCTGTGTCACCCTTTTGAAGGGACACGACTCCAAATCGAATATATTCGTCAATATACTTCCGTTTCTTTGCACTCATTGCGAATTATTTGATGTGCAGTGGACAACACAAATATGTGATAAAAAGATAAGGCATTTGTAAGGTAATGTCAAGGCCCAAGTTAGAACGCTAGCCCAATTAGAACGTTTGGAGTAAAACGTTCTGAAAAAAAATTAAAACAAAAAAATTTGGAGTAAAAGTTAAATTAAAAGAAAAGTTATACAAAAAATTTGTACAATAAAATATTGTATTTATTTGTACGAAAGTATAAAAAGTTCTTTAAAAAAGAAAAGATTTTGCATAGCTTTTAGTTTTAGCTAGTACTATCTGTAATATTTAAATCTGAATTTTAGTTTAACATTTGGCTTTATATTATAATTTTTTTCTTACAAATAAATTTATTATATTTTTAACATAAACATTTAATATTAAAAATTTTGGTTTTGTTGTTAAAATGTTTTATTCTTCCAATATGTGTTTTAATTTTTTAGAGATTTTATTAAATTGAGCAATAATAGAACCTATTATATACATTTGTTATATTTCTTATTTTTAAATAATACTTTTCATCTTGCTAAAATTTAAAAATAGTATTCAATTTAAAAAAATTAAGTTAATATTTCTTAATATTATATTAAGAAATATTAACTTAATATATATATATATGATATTTACTTATTACTATGTATTATATTATACTTATTTATTGTGCTTTTACTTATTAATTTTTCTATATGTGACAGTGGATTTTTATCGATGAGTTCATGAACCTTGGTTCTTTCTCCTAAAACTATATATTTATATATTTTATACTGTGAAACTTAATTTAATTTTAATTTTTAATAAATTGAATTTAATTGAGCTTTTACTTGTAAATTTGGATTTTTATCCCTATTATTATTATTATTATTATTATTATTATTATTATTATTATTATTATTATTATTATTATTATATATATATATCGCTATCTATGTATGCATGGATTTAAGTTTCTATATGCATGCACATGCACAGATAAAGTTTGTAAACTATTTTCATATAAAAATATCACATAATAATTCAGATTTTCTTTCACTTAAATTTTCATTTGTTTGTATATATGCTTATGCGTTTCTTATGTTCTTAAGTTTCTTCCTTTGTTTCTTTGTTTTCTTACTTTCTTGCTTTTGCTTTCGAGCTCTCTCTCTCTTTCCCCCCTCTCTCTGTTCCCGCCTCTTTCTCCCCTCCCACTACGAATTCTTTACGTCCCAAATATTCACAATGACGTAATATAGTCAACATCATATACATCACATTCACACACCACAGCCACATATTCTATTTTCTTTTTTTCTTTGTCATTCCTACTCGCCTTAATTACATTCTCACTCAGTTACTCACTCCCTCACCCATAGTCACACTCAGAAACTCACCCTCTTACCCCTCTCACCTGGTCAACACTATTAATAATTCTAGTAGTAATAATGGCTTCTAATTTAAACTGAAGACCAGTAATTTTAGAAGGTGTTGGGAAGGTTAGTCGATATCACCGATACCAGTGATTGACTAGTACTTTATTTTACTGAATCCGAAAGGATGAAAGGCAAAGTTGGCCTTGGCGGGATTTGAACACAAAAGGTAAAGCGCAGAAGAAAGGCTACTAAACATTTTGTTCGACACACCACTCTTTCTGCCAGTTCGCTACTTTGAATAATAATTAAAACGGTTTCAAATTTTGGCACAAAGCCAGTCATTCCGGAGCGGGAGGCTAGTCGTTTACAGCGACTTTATCGTTTAATTACTTTATCGACCCAGAAAAGGTAAATGGCGAAGTCGACCTCGCCAGAATTCCCACCCAGAACGTAAAGATGGACGAAATATCGTTAAACATCTTGCTTGGCGGGAAAACTATTCTGCTAGCTCGCCGCCTTACTGCTGCTACAACTACTACTACCGCTACTACTACTACTACTACTACTACTAATACTACTACTGCTGCTGCTGCTGCTACTACTACTACTACTACTACTGCTGCTGCTGCTACTACTACTACTACTACTACTACTGCTGCTGCTGCTACTACTACTACTACTACTACTACTACTACTACTACTACTACTACTACTACTAAATAATAACAATAAAAAAATAAAATAATAATAATAATAATAATAATAATAATAATAATAACAATAATATCAAGAACAATAACAGCAACAACAACAATAGCAACAACAGCAACAACAACAGCAACAATGATAATAGTTCCAAATTTTGGCACAGGGCAGCAGTTTTTGAGGGGAGGGGATGTCGATTACGTCATCTACTGTACTTGACTGATATATATTTTATCGATCCCAAAATGATGACAGGAAAAGTGGACCTCGGTGGCCTGCTATGAAATACGGCTCAGCATTTTGCCGGTCGTGCTAACTGTTCTGCTAGCTCGAGGAAATGTGATAATGATAATAATAATGATAATAATAATAATAATAATCCTTTCTGCTAAAGGCACGAGGCCTGAAATTTTGGAGGAAGGGACTAGTCAATTACATCGACCCCAGTATTTTCATAGGTACTTCATTTAACGACCCTGAGAGGATGAAAGGGAAAGTCGACTTCGGCGGAAGTTGAACTCACAACGCAGCGTGACAAGCGAAATACGGCTTAGCATTTCGTCCAGCGTGCTAACGATTCTACCAGCTCGCTGCCTTAATAATAATAATAATAATAATAATAATAATAATAATAATAATAATAATAATAATAATAATAATAATAATAATAATAATAATAATAATAATAATAATAATAATAATAATAATAACAATAATCATAACAATCCTTTCTACTGGAAGTACAAGGCCTAAAATTTGTGGGGAGAGGACTAGTCGATTGCATCGACCCCAGTGTTTCACTGTTACTTAATTTATCGACCCCGAAAGAATGAAAGGCGAAGTCGACCTCGGTGGTATTTGATTTCAGAATGTTAAAACGGACGAAGTGCCGCTAAGCATTTTGTCCAGCGTGCTAATGACTGCCAGCTCACCGTCTTAGAAATAATAATAATAATAATAATAATAATAATAATAATAATAATAATAATAATAGTAATAATAATGATGATTTGATTTATTTGCCACAAGGGCGAAGGATGACGGAGACAACACAGAGACAAACATAAAGTATGAGGGTTTACGTATAATAATGAGATGATAAAAGAAGGTAAATATACACGGTATACATTGTAAAAGAAGGGAGATATGCATAGCATACAAAGGTGAGAAATAAAAAAAAAAGAAATGGCGGAGAGGATGATAGAAATTCTAATTTCATTTATTTGTCGCCAGGGCGAAAGATGAGGGGACAATACAAAGACAGACATAAAGTGTGGGGCATAGATGTAATGAAATTAAACAATAATTAAATAAGTAACAAAATAAATAAATAAAGGGATAAAAGAAGAGTAGAAGGTTGATAGAGATGTAGTTCTCCTGATACAGGATGACCACTAGGGATAAGCGAGGAACCCCACTATCCGAGGTAGCCCTGAACACTAAGAGCAAGTGCCCTAACAACAACAACAACAACAACAACAATAATAATATAGAATAAGTACCATACTTAAAATGGAATCGATTTGTTGAAGATGGTTTTCCAGATGGGCATAGTCCAATGACTGAAACAAGAAGTTAAAAGTAGTATACTAACACACACACACA
>NC_068984.1:108009166-108010149 GCF_001194135.2 Octopus bimaculoides | reverse complement strand
CGTTATTATTATTATTATTATTATTATTTTTACTATTAACGTTATTATTATTATTATTATTATTATTTTTACTATTAACGTTATTATTATTATTATTATTATTATTATTTTTACTATTAACGTTATTATTATTATTATTATCATAATTATTTAATTCTGTTGACACTTCTTTATGGTTGTAGTTACTGTTTATTAAACATAGGTTATACAAAACTATTACGACACATGAATTCTTATAAAATTTCATACATCATTTCTAAGCACTTTATCAATTAAAATGGAGTTACCTTCCTTCAGTTTTTTTTTCAAACGTTATGCAGAGCTGGCATCTTGCATTCTTGATCGCATATACACTCCCAAACTTCTTATTTCTAACTTCAAATGCCTTATACCCATTAGCCCTTTTATCTGACCAATGGGTTCATAAGTTTGTCTTAAGGTCTATGGTTGTTTTCAAAGAAATAGTTAGCCCTTGTTTCATACGTTCTGAGTAATTTAAAGCCTTCCTTTCATAAGCCCAAGTTACTCTGACAGTTGAAAAAAAAAAAAAAAAAATTAGGGATGCGAAGTATATTTGGTACATGGATGCCAGGGAAGACCTGTGTATCACAGGCAATGCAGACAAAGGTTTAATATAAATATTTTATATTGCACAACATTACTTATAATTATATAGATATATATATATAAAATTGTATAAATCATATACATAGATGCACGCAATACATATATATCGTTACATTTACTTTAGCTTTTAATTTAAATAAAAGTATGCAATAGGGGTAAGATTATCGAGTTGTTTATCCACTTACAGTATTTAGCTATCACACAACATTGATATACGAAAGTAATAGCTGGAATCATGTATTATACTTGAAAATAACAACATCATATAGATTGAAACGATTGTGGTTATATGTTTTATATATACATTAATTCATATGTATATATATATATATATATATATATATATATATATATAT
>NC_068984.1:108003185-108007657 GCF_001194135.2 Octopus bimaculoides | reverse complement strand
ATCTATCTATCTATCTATCTATCTATCTATCTATCTATCTATCTGTATACATGTATATAGATATGCATATATATATATATATATATATATATATATATATATACATATTGGGTCATCCAATAAATAATGCAGTTTTTTCAATTGCATGAACTAAAAGTCGGAGGAGGGCGGGATAAACTACTTGCATCAACTTGTTGTAAATGCAGGTAGTAATTTTACTTAATGCAAGTTTTGAAGTGTACAGTTCGCTTTAAACAGGTATTGTTTCAAAGCTATAATGGAAGTGACAAAGGAGTATATTTAGCATATTTTTCTTTATGAGTTTAATAAAGGCAACACCACAACGGAAAGTGCGAGGTATATTAATGAAGTATATGGAGATTGGAAAATAAGCGTAAGCCAGTGACAATGGCGGTTCCAGAAGTTCAGAGCCGGAAAATACAGTCTAGAGGATGAGCCTCGTCTTGGAAGATTTGTAGAGTTCGACGAGAAAAAAACTTGCAAACCCTAGTAGAACAAAATCACATCGTAACTTTTGAGGAACTAGCAGAGAAGCTTGGATTTGGTCACTCAACCATTCATCGACACCAGCGCTAGAAGGAAAACGACAATCTTTGGTTTCATGACGAAAGGTGTTCTTCCTTCAGGATAATGCTCGGCCACATATAACGAGGATGACATTCCAAAAGCTGGATGGTTTGAATGGGAAACGATGCCCAACCCAGCATATTCGCCGGATATTGCCCCATCTGATTATCATTTATACCGCAATCTTCAAAATCATTTGGACGGAAAAAATATGAATTCTGTGGACGAGGTCAGAACAAAACTAGGGGAGTATTTTTCGTCACGGACAAGTGAATTTTGGAAGGGGGGGCGAAATAGCGCTAAGCATTTCACCTGGCGTGCTAACGATTCTGCCAGCTCGCCGCCTTAACAACAACAACAACAACAACAACAAAAATAGTAGTAATAGTAGTAGTAGTAGTAGTAACAATAATGATGATGATGATGATGATAATGATGATGATAATAATAATAATAATAATAATAATAATAATAATACAGAGACAGCTAGGATACTTAGGAGGGCTCTTGGTATCTAAGTCTACTTGTAACCCGATGTTAGGATTCTTTCCTTTTCTAATAGTCTAATCTGTGTATATGAAAATAGTAATAATGATGATGATGATGATAATGATGATGATGATGATGATGATGATAATAATAATAATAATAATAATAATAATAATAATAGTATCGTTACTTAGATATTTAGCAGCTGTTATAGATTAGACAAAATCTGAATTAGTAAATCTAGACCAAAAACTAGGAAGGAATTCAGTATGAATGAAAGACTTCACCCAAGAGTAAGAATCGCAAGACTATATTTAGCTAAAAAGCAAGGTGGTAGAGTCTTAAGAGAATGTGTGGAGTTAGGTAGAGTGTATATAATCTCCTATATAGGGAACAGTGAGGACATTTTTATTTAAGAGCTGCTAGAGTAACAGTAGGCGATAGGGAAACCAAAAATGAGGTTAAAAACCAGAAAAAAGAAGAAAAATTACTTGACTAGCAAGAGGTTTTGCATGGTAAATTTCCCAAAACAGTGACATAAGATAGTCATAGTGAGACATGGTTGTAGTTGCAGAAAGGAAGGCTAAAAAAGAAGATACACAGTTTGCTAGTAGCAGCACATGATCAAGCATTGAGGACTAAGTGGGTAAAAACCAAGATAGACAAAAATCAGGTAGTTTTCCAATGTAGGTCATGTAAATCTAAGGAGGAAAGTGTTACTCACAGTAAGTGGATGCAGTATGCTGGCATGGAAAGAATACAAAAGAAAACATGATAACATAGAAAGAATAATCCACAGGGAGTTATGTAGAAAGCTAGGATTTGACATACTGATAAATGATATGAACATGAATCTAGTAAAGAACTAGAAAGTAAGAAATATAAAATACCATGGGACTTTAGCATTCAAACTGACAGAGTAATAGATGCTAGAAGGCCTGATTTAGTAGTAGTAGTAGACAAAGAGAATAAAAAGCACCAGATAATTGACTTTACATTCCCAAATGATAAAAAATATCAATATGAGAGATATAGAGAAACTATCAAAATACCAGGACCTAGCCATTGAGTTACAAAGGTTAAGGAAAGTGCTGGTAAAATGTATCCCAGTAGTTATAGGTGCGTTAGGAACTATCGCTAAAGATTTGAATAATAATAATAATGTTTTGAAATTTTTGGCACAAGTCCAGCAATTTCGGAAGTGCAGGTAAGTGAAATAAATCAGCTCTAATTCTCAATCGTTACATTTTTTTATTGAAAGGATAAAAGGCAAAGTCAGCCAAAGCAGCGGAATTTGAGCTCAGCACGTAAAGACAGGTGCAGGCACATGGCCTATTGGATAGAGCAGCGGACTCGCGGTCGGGGGATCGCGGGTTCGAATCTCAGACTGGACGATGTGTGTGTTTATGAGCAAAACACCTAAGCCTCACGCAGTTCTGGCAGAAGGTAGTGGCGAACTTCTACTGACTCTTTCGACGCAACTTTCACTCTTTCCTCCTGCATCTAGCAGCTCGCCTGCGACGGACCGGCGTCTTGTCCAGCTGGGGAACCTATACGCCAATGAAACCAGGAAACCGGCCTTTTTGAGCCGGGCATGACTCGAGAAAGAACAAGCAACAACAACAACAACGTAAAGACAGACGAAATGCAGGCAAGAATTTTGTCGGTGTGCTAACAATTTTGCGAGCTTGCCACCTTTATAATAATAATAATAATAATAATAATAATAATAATAATAATAATAATAATGGCTTCAAATTTTGGCACAAGGCCATCAAATTCGGGGGAGGGGCTAAGTCGATTACATCGACCCCAGTGTTCAACTTGTACTGATTTTATCGACCCTGAAAGGATGAAAGGCAAAGTCGACCTCGCCGAAACTTGACCTCATAACGTAAAGTCGAACGAAATGCCGCTAAGCATTTTACCCGGTGTCCTAAAGATTTTGTCAGCTTGCCAATAATAATAATAATAATAACTTTGTATGGATGACCCCAAGTTATGTGCAAAAAATAATAATAATCCGGAGGGATTATTAAAACTGAATTGTTTTCAGTGAGAATATGAAGACGCCAAAGCAAAATTTAAAGAGAGAAAACTCATTTCTGCATCGTCCACTACCCTAAACGATAGAGTTAGACCATGATCAAGCATACAAATATCTGGGAATAAGGAAGCGAAAGGGATCCAACACAGCGCCTTGAAGGAAAATATCAGGAAAGAATATTATAGGAGAGTAAGACTGATTATAAAACGCAGCTGAATTCCCAAAATAGGATTCAAGCCATTAATTCACCTGCTGCTCCAGTGGCACAGTACAGTTATAATATAATTAACTGGAATATAAATGAATTCCAATGAATGGTCACCAAAATTAGAAAACTAGTGTGAGAGCAAACACGATGCACCACCCGAAAGCTGATGTTCATAGAATCTACATTCTCCGAAAAGAAGGTAGTAGAGACCTCCCCACCAGGTAAAATTATCCCACAAGATCACCACAGTAGGACTTAATTCATACAGCTAGTAAATGAACACGAAGGGAACAAAAAGCTACATTCTGTCATTAAAGAGGCACAGAATTATAAAACAGCACTAAACTTAGATGGAGATGAAAATGCCAAAGCTGCATACCAACAGAAGCAGCAAAATACGACAAGCATAAAATTGAAAAGGAAGGCCTGAAAAGATAATTTTTTATTTACTATTCTGTGAAACTTTACCATCCATACTGACAGACAGATAAATGCCAATAAACCTGCTATTATTATCAAAGTTCATCGACAAAATGCTTGCTACCTAATAGATATGACAGTACCAGCTGATCGAAATATCTTAGTCAAAGAATTCGAAAAATTAGCTGAATACAAGGACCGAGAGATAGAAGTCAGCAGAACGTGGAAACTGAAAACAATTACTCTACCAGTAGTAGGAGGAACATTAAGCATGGCTAAAAAAAAGAGTCTTCAATCTTCATTCATAGAATATCTGGAAAATCGAATATTCAAGATGTCCATAATATTGCACTAATCTCAACAGCGCATCTTTTGAGAAAATTTCTATCATTATAAAATAGTTACAAGTCCTAAGTCTCAGGTAGAGACCCGGCTAATAACTAAAATGGTCCGAAATCAAGCTAAGTCCCGTCTAAGGGCAGAAGAACTACGAAGAGCCAACGTCCATCCAAATAGTATTTCTATTTTACTTATGCTGCCGGCTGAGCCATTACCATCTAGGACAGCAGTGATAATAATTATTGATGAAGAATATATATATATATATATATATATATATATATATATATATATATATTAGGGACAAAATCCAAAATTACAGGTAAAAACTCAATTAAAATCAATTTATAAAAAAATTAAAATTAAATTGAGCTTTATAGA
>NC_068984.1:107997350-108002783 GCF_001194135.2 Octopus bimaculoides | reverse complement strand
GCTGGCAGGGTACCCAATTATTGTTACACTAGTGTTATACCAAGTGTAATAAGTGGGTGCGGGTAAAAAAGGAGGGGGTGTTTTACCCTAAATTTATATAGCAATTAGAAAATGGAGGATATTATGCTGTACCCAACGACTTGCAGACAGTGTATCCCGTTGAATTAATTAACTTAATTTGTAACTAAAGTGACAAAAAACCACAAAGCACAAGTGTTTATGACAAACCATGTTATATTGACAACCGGGTTTACAAATAAAAGTACATAAGGAATTTGAGAATAAACATAAACTTACAGCTGTTTCGGCCTAGCGTTGGCATGCCCCATTCTATCCGAATAACGCCTGCCGGAGTAAATAGCGGATGAAATTCTGAAATGGGGGTACATGCACGATTCGCTAGGCCTCTTCAGAGATTCACAAAAAAAAAATTCCATACAAATATACAGTAAGAGATAAAAACAAAAATGAAATAGAAATAAAAATAAAAATAAAAATAAGGGTACAGCAAGGGTAAAATAAAAAATAAATAAATGAAAAATGAAAATATAACATATAAAAATATAGAAATCTAAAAATCTAAAAACATAAGGCACATAAAAAGCCTATAAACAGTACATGAGGTCATACAAATAGTTATAGACACTCCAATATATAAGTCCGTGTGCATAACCATACTTAGATGTTCAATGATTCAATATCATATATATAAACTCATACAGTAAATACTCAATAAAATAAGCAAATGTTCCAAAGAACTTCGATACCCAACAGAAGAACACAACCTGCACTGCACAAACAAAACACAATACAAAAACTAATACAACAGACGACTCAAACCAAACCCCATAACAAAGTATACTGATGCATTACAATATTTCCCAAAGGAAAAACGAAAAAAATGAAGCACACTCGCCACGAGCACCAAAGTGCAGCAAATGATGCAATAGAAAGCTACTTGAAACCATCAGATATCGAAAAATAATAGTGGTGATGACGATGGGGACAAACATTATCATACCTCAGTTTATGAGACAAGAATTTGCGTAGAAACTTTGGTTGTAACAGCGAAATCGAGGCTGGACCTTTAAGGGAAGGCCTCTCGCTCGGCAGTGGTTCAGTAAAAATGCAGACTGATCAGAGCTGTTATCCCAAGACAGCATCAGCAGATGATAGAGTGAGGAGAAGAAAGTAGACCAGGATTGTGATGCAGGATTGTGATGCAGTGTTACTTAGAAAGTGAAACTAAAAGAAGGGGCTATAGAAAACGGATGTTAACACTTTGGGTATAGAAGGTTATGTGTAAAGTGACTAAGAGGAAATTAATAGATCAAGCTAATGTTTTTAGGAGAAGAAAGTGGACAAAAGAATTGGAGATGGAAGAGATCACAAAAGAACTGGAAAAAAAAGACTAGGCAGTAGGAAAGACAAACAACAGCATAAGGGATACCGTTCAGACCAAAGAAGAACGTAAAGAAAAAATAATAATAGCACTATAAATAAGGAAAGGACAACAAGCACCAGCGATTTAAGTGACTTAAATGAGGAAGATCAGAAGACTTTTAGATGAGTTGCAGGAAGTAATAAGTAAAGAAGTAAGGAAAAGATTGCCAGCGTTAAAACGTAGCAACAGAAGGTAGCTGCTAGATATGATTAGGAAAGTAGATTCTGTTATCAGTAGGATAGATACTAAAAATAT
Source organism: Octopus bimaculoides (assembly GCF_001194135.2). Lineage (NCBI taxonomy): Eukaryota > Metazoa > Mollusca > Cephalopoda > Octopoda > Octopodidae > Octopus > Octopus bimaculoides. Next base: position 108,001,084 of record NC_068984.1, on the reverse strand, counting down.
AGGTGGCACTAACTTATTGATCTATGCAGGAGGGGTAGTAGTTATTAGAAGTTTAGATATTCCACAAGGAAAGATTAGAAAAAAAGCAAATGTAGAAAAGGAGACTACAAAAGGAAATGAAGACTATAAGACAAGATCTGAGTAGAATAGAAGCCTGGAAACTGAACAAGTTAGGAAACAAGATTTAAATCTTCTCTTGAGAAAAGATACTTAGTAAAAGAGAAAAGATTTTGGACAGTAATAGAAGAGCTGAAAGAGCGTATCATAGCAGTAGCAGGTAAGCTTTCCAGGTATAAGAAGAGAATAGATCAGTATCAATAAAATAGATTATTTGAGACAGACTAGGGCAGATTTTATAACCAAATAAATAGTGGAGAAGAGCGATGAGAAGATGAGATGAGAAACCTCCTGCAAAAGAAGCTGGAAAATTCTGGAGTAATATTCGGGACAAGCCAGTCAATCATCGTGAAGATGTAGTATGGTTAAAGAAAATGAGGGAAGAAGAAGTAGTGAGTAAGAAGCAAGCAGATCTAAGACTAACTAGTGCATTAATGAGTAAAGTGTTAGGAAAAATGTGGAATTGGAAGGGCTCAGGATCAGATTTAGTTCAAGGGTACTGGCTAAAGAAATTTAGTAGTATACATGGCAGACAGAGGGAACAACTTCAGGATTGCCTTAATGAAGGAATAATACCATATTTGATGACTAGCAGGAGAACAATACTCCTTATGAAAAACAAAAGCAAGTGAAATACAGCTATCAATTATAGATCAATCACTTGGTTACCAGTAGTGTGGAAGCTGTTAACAGGAATGCTGCGAGAAAGCATTTACGAGCGCCTTGACAATCAGAATTTACTACCAGAACAAGAAGGTTGCAGGAAGAAAGCAAGAGGGAAGTATAATCTTTTATATATACATAGACAAAGTAGTTCTAAAAGAAGTAAAATCTAGAATGAAAAATCAAACAATAGCATGGATAGATTATAAGAAAGCCTATAACATGATCCCACACTCATGGATAAGTGAATGTTTGAGTATATTTAGTATTGCAGACAACAAAAGAGAATTAATTAGCTTTAGCATGAAGAAATGGAAAGCAGATCTCTACTTAGTTGACACAGCATTGGGGCAAGATAATATCAAGAGAGGAATTTTCCAAGGAGACTTGTTATCCCCTTTAATTTTTGTCATATATTTGATCCCCCTCAGTTTAGTATTAACGAAGGTAAAGACAGGGTACCAGTTCAGATATAGTCAGGGGAAGATTAACTATTTGTTCTACATGGATGATCAGAAGCTTTTTAGTAAGAATGAAAAAGAGATAGATTCCTTAATACAGACTGTAAAATTCTTCAGCAAAGACATAGGCAAGGAATTTGGCATAGGTAAGTATGCAATATTAGTCATGAAAAGAGGACAGGCAGTCAACAATGAAGGCATCCAATTACAAGATGGCCAGACACTAAAATCATTGAAAGAAGGAGAGTTTAAAATATCTAGGAGTACTAACAATAGAAATGAAAAGGAAAATTGAGGAGTACATCAGAAGGATGAGGAAGCCAATGAAGTCAAAGCTAAATGGTCCGAATCTAGTGAAGGCTATAAATACTTTGGCAATATCATTACTTAGATATCCAACAGATTTTGTAGACTGGACAAAAACTGAATTAGCAAAGCTAGCCAGAACTAGGGAAGAATTTAATATGAATGGAGGACTCCCTCCAAGAGCTGGAGTGGCAAGATTATACTTACCTAGAAAGGAAGGTGGAAGAGGGTTAATTTCAGTAGAAGACCGCGTGAAGTTAGCTAGAATATATATAGATTCCTATGTAGGTAATAATGAAGAAAGTTTATTAAGAGATGCTAGAATCACAGCAAGACACAAGAAAATAAAAAATCCAAATGGAGTTAAAAACCAGAAAAATAACAGAAGTTATCTGACTAGCAAGAGAAGGCGTTGTATGGTAAATTCCAAAAAATAGTTGCAAGAAATAGGAATAGTAAGACACGGATATGGTTGTAGAAAGGAAGACTGAAAAGAGAATTTGTTAGTAGCAGCACAAGATCAAGCACTGAAGACTAAGTGGGCAAAAGCCAAGATAGACGAAAATCAGTTAGATTCCTAGTGTATATTATGTAAATCAACAAAGGAAAGTGTTACTCATATAATAAGTGAATGCAGTGTGCTGGCACAGAAAGAATGCAAGAAAAGACATGACAATATAGGGAGAATAATCCACTGGGAGTTATGTAGAAGGCTAGGATTTAACCATACTGATAGGTGGTACGAACAGGAATCTAGGGAAAAACTAGGAAGTAAGAAATATGAAACGTGGGATTTTAACATTCAGACTGACAGAGTAACAGAAGCTACAAGGCCTGATTTAGTAATAGTAGACAAAAAGAACAGAAATTGTTAGGTATTGACTTTACAATCATAAATGAAAAAGTCAATATCAGAAGTATAGAGAAAATAACGAACTACTAGGACCTAGCCATCAAATTACAGTGACTATGGAAATCGTGGGTAAAATGTATCCCCGTAGTTAAAGGTGCATGACGATTTAGAAAAATGGTTAGAAGAAATAGATATAAAACCCAGTTTAGTGCAGCTCCAGAAAACAGAATTATTAGGGACAGCTAGATTACTTAGGAAGATTCTTGGTATCTAAGGTTACTTGTATCCCGATGTGAAGAATTTTTCTTTTCCAACCGTGTAATCTGTTGTGTGTTAATGAAATAGTAATGATAGTAATAACAACAATAATAATGGCTTCAAATTTTGATAAAAGGCCTGAAATTTGTGGGAGAGGAACAGTTGATTACATCGAACCCAGAGTTTGACTGATACTTAATTTATCGACTCAGAAAGGATGAAAGGCAAAGTCGATCCCGGCGTAATTTGAACTCAAAATGTTAACATGGATGAAATGCCGCTAAGCATTTTGTCCGGCGTGCTAATGAGTCTACCTGCTCGCCGCCTTAATGATGATGATGATGATGATAATAATAATAATAATAATAGTAACAATAACTGCCCTGATGCAGTACCAGACAGTGGTTCCCATGGCTTCTGATCTTAACTGATTGGAAGTCTTATCAGGTACATTGTTTTGTCTTGGTATAAAAGATGGGCTACAGTAAATATTCTGCTCAATACCACAGATTTGCTTGTCAGTTGCTTGATCTTAACCAGTTGAGTATGTCCCTTAGTGGCTGACGATATGTGCATCTCTAATCACGAGCAGAAGTAATGGAGGAGCATCATAGTCACGTGTTGAGAGGAATTCTTTGGGGTTTGGATAATTCACCTTTGGAAACATGGGTATTTCGTTCGACATCCTCAAAAAACCTTTATTCAAGGACCTTTTGAGTAGGATGGGCTACTCGACCTGAAGAAAATTATAACTGGGTCCCACCTGCGAGGTCATGCGCTCTTTATCTTGATATGAGATCACCATGTCACGCACATATGGTTGTGATGCATGTGCCTGGTGTACCCTTATCAGACGGGTAGTCACGATGGGTATACTGGGCTTCGTATATTTTACCTCAGTGTCACTTTGGTGGCATGCCCTGCTCTCTCACACAATAATAATAATAATAATAATAATAATAATAATAATAATAATAATAATAATAATAATAATAATAATAATAATGATAATAATAATAATAATAATAATAATAATAATGATAATAATAATAATAATAATAATAATGATGATGATA
>NC_068984.1:107995106-107996294 GCF_001194135.2 Octopus bimaculoides | reverse complement strand
ATAATAATAATAATAATAATAATAATAATAATAATAATAATAATAATAATAATAATAATAATAATAATAATAATAATAATCCTACGCAAAACACTTTCAATACAGTAACCATAAGAGCATCACAGCAAACCACAGCACATACCCAAGGCGCACAGAGCTGCGCTCGGTAGTGAAGTGAAAGCACGTTATAAAAATAAAACTACTGAATAATACTACTACTAATAATAATAATAGTAAAAAGAAAACAGGGCATAATAAATATAATATTAAAAAAAGAGAGAGACTTGTCCTTACTCTGTGAATTAGAGAAAGAGAGATCAAACATGGAAAATAAAAAAGAAGACCTATATAGCTAAACAATATAGGATAAAGAAGATATCATGGAAGTAAAAGAAAAAAATTATGCAAGGCATAGCAGCAAAAACTTGCCATTTATAACGGTACCAAAAACGGGATTGCTTCTTCGAAGAAAATAGAATATTTAAAATAAACACGAAAAGATTTCACCGAAAGTTTAACAAAACAAAAATCCATATAAACGGATGACATACCGACAACAGCAGAGATTCAGTCATACGGGGAAGGAATATGGATCAAACAAGAATAACATGACAAAAATGTTCAGTAGATAGATAGGGGAAAAGAAAGGAAGAACAAGATAGCACCTAGATATGGCTTGTTATTACAAACTAAGAAATCACGGACACTGACGATTAACAGTAATTAGAAAACTCTAGGTATAGTCAAGGACCCCAACATCTGTCTGAAACGCTTAACCAGCACCCATACTCACATAGCGCCAGCATTCAATTTATGAATAAACAAGTCCGAATCAACACCAAAATGGATGCTGGAAGGACAAACCACCCTAATTTCCCCAAAACAAAGACACCATACATCCACAAAATTATAGGCCAATATAATTATATATATATATATATATATGAAGAGTAATAATAAATGGAGCAAAACGCGTATAATCCTCCATTTATTATTATTCTTCATATCTACTCAAAATATATCACTTTAACATGGAATTTCTACCCATTAACCGGGTATGATATCCCAGTTTTTGTTTGGTTTTTGCTACCCTGGTAACTATTAACATATTTACATTATCGAAGTTTTTTCAACCAAGATAATATTAATATATACATAAATTAATATATATATATATATATATATATA
>NC_068984.1:107993021-107994958 GCF_001194135.2 Octopus bimaculoides | reverse complement strand
TCTTAGATAGATAGATAGATAGATATATGTATGTATGTATGTATGTATGTATGTATGTATGTATGTATGTATGTATGTGTGTGTATGAATGTATGTGTGTGTGAATGTGTGTGAGTGTGTGTGTGTATTTATAAATGTAAGTATGTGAGATAAGTGACAAGTGGAAATTATGACATTACATTTATTATATGGTTTACAATTGTTTCAACAACTTGCAGGTGATCAATCAAACGTCATGTCTATAGATATGATTGATAACGACGTGCGTATTGTGTAATGGATATAGCGTAATAACACCTGAAAATCATTTGCTCTTAACCAATCCTTGAAATATCATATACTCTTTACTCTTTTACTTGTTTCAGTCACTTGACTGTGGCCATGCTAGAGCACCGCCTTTTAGTCGAATAAATCGACCTCAGGACTTATTCTTTGTAAGCCTAGTACTTATTCTGTCGATCCCTTTTTTTAAGTTACGGAGACGTAAACACACCATCATCGGTTGTCAAGCAATGGTGGGGGTCAAACACAGAGACAAAGACACACACATATAAACATATATATATATATATGTGTGTGTGTTTGTGTTCGTGTGTGTGTATACATATATATGTATATACACACACATATATATATACACATATGTATGCATGTTTGTGTGTGTATGTGTGTGTGTGTGTTTAAAACAATACTGAACTAAGGATAACATCATTGGGTAGTCAGTGGTTTGTATATGAACAACACCGACAACTGCAGTAATATCAAATAATATAGAACAAATTCTTAGTGTATTAAAGTCATCGCCGCTTCTTGATGATGTCTGACAATTACCAAAGAAAGACCAGCTCCATATGAGGAGGAGGAATAATCCGAAGTAACAAAAATTCTTCGAAGTTGACATAAAGGAAACGGACAGATTTATAGTCTGGAGAGAAGTGGACAGTTGTGGACACTGATTTATGTGACAATAGACATCATCAGCGGGACGATTATCCTTATATATCTCTAGAGGTAATAGACAAATAGAAAAAGAGTAGAATCCAGACTAATATATATGTGTTTATAAACACATACACACACACACACACATATACACACATACACGCACACATGCACACGCGCGCACACGCATGCAGAATACATATTTATCTTTATATATATTCGTGCATATTCTTTTATTACTAGCAGTATAACCCGACGTTGTCCGGGTGTGACTTATTACGCTATCTACGATAAGTCTTGCTAGGTGAAAATCAACTAAAAAAGAAAGCGTTACAATGAAAAAACCCTTATGATGTAAATATATTCATAATTCCAAAGACGATGAAATTAATATGAAATTAATGAAATTAATATGAAATTAATGAAATTAATATGAAATTAAAGCGGCGGTGCTGAAGCATCGTCTTGAAAGGTTTAAACGGAGAAACCGACTCCTGCGTTTAATTTTTTAAAGCCTGTTACTTATATTCTTTCGGTTTCTTTTTGCTGAACTGCTATATCATAGTCACGAAAACGGTTGTGAAGCAGTACGGATACCAACACAAAACTGCACAAGCACACTCATATATGTGAATGTACACAACCACACACTGACATTCTCACCTTCTGTGTGTGTGCATGTGTGTGCGTGTTTGCGTGTGTGTTCTCATGTGTATTTACACACACACACACACGCACATTCATCAGGTTGTTAACCAGATTTCGCCAATCAAAATAATTCACAATGCATGGGTTGGCCAGGGGCCAGAGTTAAAGACACTCAAACAAAATACTGCCCAGTGGGACTGACCACGGAGCGACATGATTACGAAGTACATACTTTTTCATCATATAGCTTTCTCTTCATCTATACATATACTTATATACATACAAACACACACATATAAATCTCTCTCTCCCTCTCTGTATATATATATATATATATATATATATAT
>NC_068984.1:107989896-107992605 GCF_001194135.2 Octopus bimaculoides | reverse complement strand
ATGCATTCATATATACGTATATTGCGCAGAAGCATACACATATCCATACAAAAATATATACATACATGCACACACAGGCGCGCACACACATATATATACACGCATACACATATATATGAACATATATACAGGGTGCGGCAGAAAGGTTGCCTCAATTTAAAAGGTTAATAAAAAACAAACACATGAAGATGTATAAAAAACTTTGTATTTCAATGAAGTTCATTAAATGGCATGTTTTCCTTGTTTCAGATAGTACCTACCATAGCCTGCAGTGGAAAGCATCGTGCATTTGTTGTTGAAGAGTTTGTTAAGAACACTTTGCTCTTCGTCATCATGACCCCGTATCGGATGGAAAAACAATTCGTCGGTGGGTTTCCAATTTTAGACAAACATCATCGGCTTTAAATAGGAAAAGTCCTGGCTGTCCTAGGACCGTTATAGGGCCAGAAAATGTCGTAGCTGTGGCAGCTTCAATCCAGCAGTCTCCTAGAGGTTCTGCTCGAAAACACGCATCTCGAAAACACGCAGAATTTTGCATAGGTCTCTCCATATGCACTCCCACAAGATAATGTGTGTATAGGAGTTAAGCGAGAAGGATTATGAAACCCGCACAGCTTTGTGTCGAAAACATTCTCCAGACCATCCTCCCAACAGCTGTTCTGATCTGCAGTGATGAAGCGCACTTCCATTTATTACAGATGGTCAATAAACAAAACTTTCGATACTGGTCACACAACAACCCTCGTTAACTCCACAAACGATAATTTTACAGTGCGAAAGTTACCGTCTGCTGTGTCATGGGTGATTTCAGCGTGAGGGGTCCTTATTTTTTCGAAGAGGAAGGTGTTACAGTAACTGCTACATCGGGCCGTTATTGTGAACTGCTCGAAATGTTTCTTCGTCCAAATGTCGTCAGGTTACTCGCCAATCATGATCCGGATGATCTATGGTTCCAACAAGATGGCGCCACATTGCATACCTCTCTACGTTCACTCGGAGTCCTCCGTGATATGTTTCCGGGTCATATGCTTTTGCGTGCTACTTACCACCGAATGTGACATCTCTCATACAAACTATGCATCAAGGGATTATGTGGAACTTAAAATGTTTCTATAGGAATTATTTCATGATGAATATGATAAATAGCAATGTTAGTATGGGCGATTTCTAGCGCAATTTTACCATCAAAGATGCCATTTATCCCTCGCAAATGCATGGAATCAGTTTCGAGCAGGCACATTAACAAAAAGGTGAGGGTCTAGTGCTCCTGAAGTGAAAGAAGCAGAGAATATATCTGGAGTGCAAAATATTCTTGAAACTACAGGATTTTCAACCAAGCACACTGTTCTTCAATCACTTGATGCAAATGAAATTGAAATGTGGGTGCGTCAAGATGAATGAACCACTGAACAATGTCCTGAAGAAAATAATGGTTATGAAATTAGCGACAGCGACAGCTCCCATTCAAGCGAGTCTAATGTAAATGGCCACTCTAATGTTGAAATGTCATGGGATAATGCAGAAAAGTCTATTGAGATAGTTATAAAATTTCTAGAAAGAAATCTTTACTTTCGCGACAGCTATGTTTTGCAAGCAGTGTCACTTCGAAAGGATGTGATCATAAAGAGACTACCGCACCAGCGATAGTGGAGTTTCGTGATCACTTGAGGAATGCAATGGTAGCCCCTGTGAGTTCGACAAATGAAGATAGAAGCGAAAGTGAAGAAGCTCATTCAATAAATGAATAAAAGTATTCTACATAGGTGATTGGCTGTTAAATGCAGATAATTTATGTAATAAATACCTAACAACTAACATTATTTAATATTAATTAATTTTCAAATGTTTTCCCTAACAATAATATTTAGCGATTCTTTAAAATAAATAATATACTCACCTCATATATACATTAAATAATAGCAGGAGTACCCAGAAATGTAAGAATATTTTAACACCCTTATGCATTTTCTTCCCGTAATTTGAATAGCATTCTCTAACTTGAACATAGCGCGTGTTCAAATTAGAGGAGTTCTAATCTATCTATCTATCTATCTATCTATCTATCTATCTATCTATCTATCTATCTATCTATCTTCAGCCGAAATTGCAAAGATAATCTGGATCTCGACTGAAGAAAGAAAACTCCGAATGACCTGTCCGTGTTTTCTTTGTATCGTCTATCTGGATGTTTTGTCCCTTTCTTGTATCACCTAACTGTCTGGATGTTTTACGTTCTTGTCCCATTCTGTATTATATATATATATATATATATATACAGCGGCGTACGTACACCTTGTGTCTTATATGTAAGTATAGATGTCTATCTATCTATATATCTATATATATTCATATTCTGTTACATTCTATTGCATCCTAGAACACAAGATGCAATCGAATGTAATAGAATATGAATACATAACACCCCCATACACACATATATATATATATCGTTGCTATTATGTTAATCTGTCGTATGTCCAAATATGGCCATATGTTTTTTTCTCAATATTTATTTTTGCTTGCAATAGCTGCTTATTTGGGTCAAACTATCATATCTCCAGCTGCTTCGATGCCAAGATATAAAAAATTGTCAAAGTGTAGTACAACGGCTTTGCTATGGAATGGTGAAACTATTTTTTCGTTTTCTGAAAAAGCAACGTTTCGGTCTTACGACACTTTTACAAAATAACAACAATATATATATATATA
>NC_068984.1:107983959-107988718 GCF_001194135.2 Octopus bimaculoides | reverse complement strand
ATATATGTATATATATATACATATATGTATATATACATACACACATATATAAAAACAAAACAAAAAAAAATGGAACAAAAACGTAACAGGCGACAATAAAACATTCGGGCAGTTAGACGATACAAAAAAGGAGAGGAAAAATCAAGGACGGGTCAATTGGAGCTTTCAACCTTCAGTCGAGTACCAGATCGTCTTTACAGTTTCGGCCGGTTACTGTCGAGGTTGCTCTAATCTGGCCGGCCCCAAGAAAATCTAAGCTAAGGGCACTAGGTTCTTTGGAAGAAAGCAAGCGAATGTATACGAAAACAAGGACGGAGAAAAAACGGAGAAATGGTACACAGTTACAAATGCAAACAACAGGACATTAACAACAGGTGTCTTTCGACTAAGGACGAATTGAATTAAGCTGGCGTGTGCATAAGTGAAGCTTTACGGCAGGAACATAGAAGATGAAAGTCATGGGAAGGAATATAAGAGATGCTACACGGATGGTAGTTGAACCAAGATAGAAAAGTCTGGCTTGGCCGAACACTGGTCACGTGGAAGGAGAGGAGAGAGGTAGGGGTAGAGAGATTGAAAAATTAGGGAGGGACGAGAAAGAGAGAAAAAAGGAAAGGGATAGAGTGAAGTAAAGGAGGAGGGAAAGTGATGAGAATGAAGGTCAAGAAATGTGAGGGAGGTGGGAGTGAGAAAAAGAAAAGTGGAAGGAACGAAGAAAGTGTGAAAGGGGCTAAAGGAAAGTGTAAAAGAGTTGTACAGAACTTATATATATATATATACCTACATACAGGAGACCAAAAGTGTACTTATATGGTTCTTTATATTGGTGTAAATTAGTCTAAATGTACTTTACCATACCATTTTAAATTAATACCACTTCATGGTTTTTGCATACTGCATCAATTAATTATTTACATTATTGTACACTATTTCTTTTTATTTCATTATTAATTTATAATTAGCTTTTATTTATTTACATATTAATTAAGGAAATATTGGTATCTTAAGTATTTCAAACTTAGCATATGTAAAACAATACTGATACGTTATTCTGATTAATGAAAACTATGAATAAACATTTACTGTATCTGTGCACAATATAGCAACTTTATTTTATATACTTTTGACCTAGGTGCCTTATGTTAATACTTCCTCTTCTCCATTATAAACTGGTCTTCTAGTAGAGAAACCCCCCACCTATAGTAGTTTTGTCACTAAACCCAAAGAAATTTTATAACTATATCATCCATCTTTACTGTCTATACTGTTTACCCCTTTCCCTTTCCCTACAAAGAAAATGCTAGTGCCCTCTTAAGCTTTGAATCACTAGGTCTGATAAGATGACCATTAACTTGCATTAACTTTGGATATCCTTGTTTCTTATTTTGATATATATATATATATATATACAGGGTTTGGACAAAATAATGAAATCACCTAGTATCATACCATCATAATTTTGAAATATCTATAAAACCATCAAGAGCTTGTTTATTTTTATGTTTTCTTTATTTATTATTAGTGTTGCTTAATATGCTTTGCTAAAATTGCTGTTTCTTTTCAGATATCATCGGAGAAAGGTAATTAAAATGACAGACAAATCTATCGGACTTTCAAAGAGGTCAAATTGTTGGTGTTCGTATGGCTGGCGCAAGCGTAATGAAAACGGCTGAAATGTTTGGTGTATCAAGAAGTACTGTCTCAAAAGTATTGACAGCCTTTGAGAAAGAGGGAAAAACCTCCTCGTCGAAACAGAATTCCTGTAGAAAACCAAGACATTCAGATAAGGTCCGTCGGACTCATACACGAATTGTTAGAAAGGATCACAAAAGTACATCTCCCAAAATTACTGCAGAGCTTAACGACAAGCTCGAGAACCCAGTTTCCACAAAAACTGTTCGCCAGGAGCTGCCCAAAGCCGGATTTCACGGGAGGGCTGCAATCAGAAAACCACTACTTTCAAAAACAAACGTTGGTTGTAAAGCGTTTCGAGTGGAGTAAAAACCTACAGAATTGGTCCCTAGAGCAGTGGAAGAATGTTATTTCCTCGGACTAATCAGCCTTTTCCTTATTTCCGACCACCGACCAAGTATACGTGTGGAGACAGTCAAAAGAAGCATTTGACCCAGCCTGCCTTCTTCCAACTGTTAAACATGGAGGGGGATCTGTGATGATCTAGTGGTGGGAGGCTATATCTTGGCTATAACTCAATGGTTTCCCTTCGTGGCAGAATTAATAGTCAAGACTATTTAAGCATTTTATCTGATCAAATGAATCATATGGTTGCAGAACTGTTTTCGGAGGGAAACGCAATCTTTCAGGATAATGATGCGCCAATTCACAGAGCTAAAATTGTTACTGAATGGCACGAGGAACATCAACGATCAACCATCTCTTGTATATAAATGATCTAAAACTGTATGGTACAAATGATAAACAGCTGGAGACATTACTACAGACAGTATATGGAATTACCAAAGAAATAAACAAGAAATTTGGCTATAAAAATGTGCCAAAGCAACTTTGAGAAGAGGAAAACTAGTTAAGAATAACAACCACACACTTGGTAAAGCAAATCAAATAAGGGAATTAGACCAAAGCCCGACGTACAAGTACTTAGGAACCAATGAACTAGATACGATACAACATACAAAAATGAAAGAGAAGATAAGAAAGGAATATTATAGACGAGTTAGATTAACACTGAAAATAGAGCTCAATGCTAAAAAAGAAAAGAAAAAGATAATAGGCTTCAACACTCTAGCTGTCCCAGTTGTAAGTTACAGCTATAATATTCTTAACTGGACTCTAAATGAACTAATCAAAATAGACAGGAAAACAAGAAAAATAATAACAGAATTTAGGATGCGCATCCCAAGATCTGACATAGAAAGGTTATATATACAACGTATTGAAGGTGGTATAGACTTTATACAGTTAGAAAACTATTACTAAATAACAGCCATAGGTTTACAGAAATACCTAGTTCAGAAGCAAGGAAAACCGATACAAATAACCACAAAATTTGAGCAAAACAAGAAGGCTGTTTTCTGTCTTTAAGGAAGCTGAAAAATACAAAAAAGAAGTCATAGTATCTGACAACTACGAAAAAAAGAAGAAGAAACAACAAACGCTGTAAAATAACTGAAATCCAAACTAAAACTGGAACAGCAACGTATCATGATAAAACGATTGCAAGAAAAGCTCTTTCCTGGCAAATATTGGTATAAGCTAAACAGAAAAGAAATAGACAAGTAAAATCCCAACAATGGCTGAAAAGCTCAGGACTCATAGCAAAGACTGAAGGATTTTTAATTGCAACACAAGAACAAAGCCTTCCCAGCAGAGATAACCAAAAACACATAATGAAGATAAATACAAGTAGCTGCAGAATATGTGATGAAGAAGATGAAACAATAAATCATATTGTCTCTGGCTGCCCAATCCTGGTTAAGAAAGAATATATTCACAGACGTGACGGAGTTGGGACCTATATACACCGGAAGCGATGCCAACATTATGAAATGACAACAGAAAAAAGATGATATAGGCACACCTCAGAAAAGGTCACAGGAAAGAAGAAAGCAACCATACTCTGGGATATGCCAATACATAGAGATAGAGAAATCAAAGTTAATAGACCGGATACAGTTGTCAGAGATCACCAAGAAAAAAGATGCTTTCTAATCGATATATCAATACCAACAGATGAAAACGTTTCTCTAAAAGAAACAGAGAAACTCTTAAAATACAAAAAATCTGGAAATAGAGGTAACTCGAATGTGGAGCCTAAAATTGCTGTAATAGTGGGCGCAATCGGTATGATAAAAAAAACAAAACATTCAGACAAATACATAACCAAAACATCAAGACTTACAAGTGTATATAACATTCAGAAAATAGCACCACTAGGCACCACACACATCCTACGTAAGACATTTTCAATTCAGTGAAAATAAGAACACCACAACAAACCACAACACATACCCAAGACACACAGAGCTGCGCTCGGTAGTGCAGTGAGAGTACATGATAAAAGTAAGACTACTGAATAATAATAATAATAATAATAATAATAATAATAATAATAATAATAATAATAATAATAATAATAATAATAATTGGTACCAACATACACCGGAAAAGGTAATGGACGAAAAGGGGAAGACAAAAATCCTCTGGGACTTTGACTTCCAGACAAACAAGATATTAGAGCACCGAAGGCCGGATAGAGTAACCTTTAGGAGGGACAAACGAGAGTGCATAATAATTGACGAGATCAACATATCATCATGAAAGAAGGAGAAAAGGTTGATAAATATGGAGACCTGAGAATTGAGATCACTAAAATGTGGAAGTTACGAGAGTCGAACAGAAAGGTTATCCCAATTGTCATCGGAGCATTGAGCTCAATACCACTCAGTCTGAAAAAAACAAAACAAAGCAAAAGATCTGAAAACTTTAGAAATACTCTACGACCTAGGTGCATTGCAAAAGTCGGCATTACATGGAACTGCACGCATATTGCGTAAAGTACTGTCTGTCTGAGCTCCTTGCTGTGACTTGACAAACAGTACAAACCCCCGGTAGACACAATATCTTCAATCAACAACCTCACGATATTGTATACTGTGCGACGTGTATAATAATAATAATAATAATAATAATAAAAATAATAATAATAATAATAATAATAATAATAGACCTTTTGAGCGGAATGGGCTACTCGACCTGAAGAAAATTCTAACTGGGCCCCACC
>NC_068984.1:107975537-107976573 GCF_001194135.2 Octopus bimaculoides | reverse complement strand
GTGTGTGTGTGTGTGTGTGTGTGTGTGTGTGTGCGGGCGCGTGCGTGTACTCCAGTCGTCCCGTGTTGAATTGGAAAGATTTTTCTGAAAAGCTGTTTCGTTGTTTGTTTACATTTTGCTGTCTTCCATTGCGATGGGCGTGTGTTGACAACCGAGCTGAAATAGACTGACTAACTACTACTACTACTACTACTACTACTACTACTACTACTACTACTACTACTACTACTACTACTGTTATTGCTGCTGCTGTTGTTCTCTCTCTTGTTATTGCTATTGTTGCTAACACCATCATCACCACGATAAATTCTAGCACAGTCGCCACCATAGCATCGCTGCCATTGCTATTATCGTTAACGCCTCCGCCACGAGGCGACGGGAGGACATCTACGTGCGCATTCATCGTGCTTGAAATAGCAGTCAAATATCCCTTAAATCGAACGTTATACAAGACAGGACATTTATCTAATGTAGTCCTAGTATTACTAGAGTCGAAAAGGTCATGCTGGAGTATAAGTCTGATTACTAATCATAGGTAACCAAGGGCTAACCCTTCCCTCCTCCACACACACACCACCACCGTCACCTCCAGCATTATTGCCACCACCACCACCACCGTCACCAACACCGCCATCACCACCACCGCTGCCATCACTACTACCGCCGCCACAGTCATCACCACAGCCACAGTCATCACCACCGCTGCCGCCACCGTCATATTACCTCTACCATCATGAGCAGGTGTCGTCACGCACTGTAGCGTTGTGGTAGTGAGCGCACCTCCCGGTTTTTTCGACCCGCAAGGTCCCGTCGAGGGTGCTCTTCACCGAGTGTTCGAGGTCACCGCCACCGCCACCACCATTACCAGCACCACCGGTACAGCCACCACCGCAACCCCCACCACCATCATATCGCTTCACCATCACGAGGCAGATGCCCTCGTGCACCGCCGCTTGGCGGTAGTGCGTCCACCTTTCCGGGTTTTCAACCCGCAAGGTTCCGCCAAGAGTGCTCTTTGCCGAACGTCCGTGGCCGC
>NC_068984.1:107974252-107975527 GCF_001194135.2 Octopus bimaculoides | reverse complement strand
TCACCGAGTGTTCGAGGTCACCGCCACCGCCACCACCATTACCAGCACCACCGGTACAGCCACCACCGCAACCCCCACCACCATCATATCGCTTCACCATCACGAGGCAGATGCCCTCGTGCACCGCCGCTTGGCGGTAGTGCGTCCACCTTTCCGGGTTTTCAACCCGCAAGGTTCCGCCAAGAGTGCTCTTTGCCGAACGTCCGTGGCCGCCACCGTCGCCACCACTACCAGCACAATCAACACCACCAGCACAACCACGACCGTCACTGCTGCCTCAGCCAATGGCGACGACAGAAAGGTACAGTTGAACGACCTCCACCTCCAAAGAAAGAGAAAAAAGAAAAAAAATCACAATTCACCGTTATGAAATCTAATCTAAGTATCTTCCGCACAAGAAAGAAATCCTCTTCTTGATCGCATGTGACATGTGATGAAGATTGGAATCTATACAACAACCGAGGGTGTTCCGTGGTGTGGCTGAATTCAGATGAACCATCAAAAATACTTTCTCAAACCCAAACGGCATCTGAAGAAGGTTAAGTTAATCATTTGGTTGTTGCCAACTGGGGCCACCTGCTATTATTTCTTGATTGACGGCGACACTATCAGAGAAGAGAAGTATTGTCAAGAAATCAACAGACTGCACCAAGTACTACAACGCTTGCATCAATCAGAAAGAATAATTTTTTTTCTTTGAAAATGCGCGAGTACATTTGTAAATGACGGCTATTTTGAATGACTTGTGCTCTAAAACAGCTTCATCTCACGGAGGTTACTACTGCTACATGTCTCTTCGACCGATGTACTATACAAACAAAATAACATGACCCACATTGTCCATATTCTACATAGCAGACGAAACAGTAACACTGGGAACAAGTTTCAAACGTGAAACTCAGAGTACCAACGAATTTGAATCAAGCTGTTACGATCCATACATGTAACTCCCAATAAATGTGTTGAGTGACATTCTTTCATTTGTCCACTCACTGGTATATATATATATATCATACAAATAATATGTGAGTATATGCATATATACGTACATGTATGTACATACCTACATCTACGTGTATATATAGATGCATATCTGGGTACAGGACGTTACAAAAAAACGTGGACAAAATGAGAAACAGAACATAAACAGAGCACAGAAAACACACAGGCCACATAGAGAACATTTCCTTCATCAGCTGGCACCATTCTAAAACTAAGCGTTTCGAAGAGTTAGGGCAGGACGCATTGTTAGAATGGCTCTTCCCGCATGTGTGT
>NC_068984.1:107971294-107974062 GCF_001194135.2 Octopus bimaculoides | reverse complement strand
TATATATATATAAATATATATATATATATATATATGTATGTATGTATTAAGGACCACACAACGTACAACCACAGTGTTTGCCGTTAGGCCGCGTTTTGGTGTGCTCTTTCAAAGCGCCGGGTGTTAAAACACCTGAAGGTCATGGACAGGTGGGACAACTTCGATGTCTATCACTCCTGAATGAGATCTGGGGTGAGTTGTCTCGCCTGTCCATGACTTTCAAGTGTTTTAACACCGGGCGATTTGAGGGGGCAATCTCAACCACTTCATATCGCGGCCTGCGGTAACACACAGGGCATATACGTTAAGTACGCGATCGATAATGTTATTACACTAACACTGCTTCTGTTTTATACTTGAATGTATATATATATATATATACATTAGTTTCAAGGTTAATCCAAGGCGGGACCACGGGCCATAGTCCCCTGCCCAATTCAGGATCACAACATATAGGTACACTGCGACGCATTTTCTTTTCCTCAACAGGCCCTGCCCTGTTTAACATTGTCCCAAAACTGATCAAAGAAGAAAAGGATCTCTTCACCTTTAAACGGAGTCTGGACAGATTTCTTCAAGGAATACGAGACAAGCTACCCATACCTGGATACAACTCACTCAACAAGAACTTACTACTTGAATGGACCATAAACAAAACTTGACTTAAAAAGGATTTAGATAATCCTATCAGGTAGAACTATTAAGTTAGACATGGCCTGGACCAATCTTTGATCGAAACATAGCTAAGTTTTTTTTATATATGTATGTATGTATGAATGTATGTATGTGTGTGTGTGTGTGTCTCTGTGTGTATATATATGTATGTATATATATATGTATATATATATATTTATATACATACACATATATACATACATGCATATACGTATATATATATATATGGGAGAATATACGAAAAAACAACAACAGACGAGGACAGGTGGTGTAAATAACAAAAGGATGTATTAGTATGACGCTCGGGAATACGGAAAGTCTTTGACGTTTCGAGCTACGCTCTTCAACAGAAAGAATACGGAGACAAGGAGAAAAACACGGAGAAAAAAAAATTGAATAGTGTCAACGGTCAATCATAATAATGGCTGATCATAACAATGGCTGACCGGAAGTTAGAAAGGTAAAAAAAATGATGATAAAGGAGGTTTACAAAAGTGGAAAAGTTCAAAAGTTCAAAAGTTTTTTAGACGTCGTGGTATATTGAAGCGATTTCCGTGTATTGAAATGGTTATTATAGAAGATTAACAACACGTTCAAACTAGATACTTTATACATATTTAAATATATATAATATCTATCTTTCGTGAAAATTTCAAGTGAATGGAATAAATATTTTGTAACTTGTGAGGAAAAAAACGAGCAATCTTCTAAATTGCAGCGGCCAAATGTTAACGGTCACTTAGAAAAAAAATGAACTACTAACCAAGGTATTTGTTTAGTAGACTGTTAATGGGTTGACAGCTACTTCTTACATTATTGGAACATTCAACTGTCAAAATGGTGGCTTGTGAGAGACGACCAGTGTCCTGTGATGAAAAACAAAGGATTGTGTGCCTTCACCAAGAGGGAAAGTCAGATTCTGTGAAAGCAACTACTGTAAGAAGGTCTAGAAGTGTTGTTCAACGAATTGTAGCTCTTTATAAATCATCAGGATCGACAGATGCTGGACCCCAAACCGGTAGACCTCGTAAAACTTCACTTAGACAGGATCGCATTATGGTTAGAATGTCACTGAAGGGTAGGTTTAAGAGTGCTGCTGAGATATCCCAGGAGTTTAGCTCTACTTCCGATTTCAACGTACCGTGCAAAACAGTTTCTCGGAGGTTACGAGGTTCTGGGTTGCTTGCTCGGGCACCGGCAAAGAAACCTCTGATCTCCAAGAAGAATCAAAGATCCCGTCTTCGTTCCGCTCACGAACATGTTGCTTGGACAGAAGAACAGTGGTCGCAGGTTCATTATAGCGATGAATCGAAGATTAATGTGATTAGTTCCGATGGCGGGATGTACATCTGACGAAGAAGTGGTGAAAGGTTATCTTGTGAATGTGTGAAGAAGACAGTGAAATATGGAGAAGGCAGTGTAATGGTATCGGGAATGATCTCTGCTACTGGTCCTGGTCCACTTGTTCGCCTATAAGGGACAGTCAATGCTGAAATCTACAAGCAGATTCTTAGACAGCATGCCCTTCCACATCTCCGATTCCTCGTCAGTTCAACCTCCAATCTTCGAGCAGGACAACGCTCTCTGTCACACTGTGAAGAGAGTCAAATATGTTTTGAGAGATGAAGGAGTTGATCGCATGGACTGGCTACCTCAAAGTCCCGATCTCAACCCCATACAAAAAGTTTGGAATATTATCGATGGGGCGCGAAGGAGAAATCCAAAGAACCAGCTTGAACTCTGAGAATTATTGAAAAACGAATAGAACAATATTACTCCATCATTTTAAAAGAAATCAATTCAGTCCTGTGGTAACACACGTCAGGAGGTCATTGATAGTAAAGGGATGTTCACAAAATATTAATAGTAAGGGTTTCTTTTTTGTTCTTGTTCCATTTTTCATTGTTTGGCCGTTGCAGTATGGAAGATTATTTCTTTATGTCCTCATAACTTACAAAAAATATATTCCATTCCCTTGAAATTTTCTAAATATGTGTGAAATATCTAGTGTCAATGTTTTGTTAATCTTCTATAATAAATATTTCAATACATTTGTTCTTACTGGCCCTTATATTATGGCAGCTGCTCTCTCT
>NC_068984.1:107969845-107970573 GCF_001194135.2 Octopus bimaculoides | reverse complement strand
ATATAACAATTAGAAAATGGAGGATAATATGCTGAACCCAGCTACTTGCAGACAATGTATCCCGTTGAATTCATTAATTTAATTCATAGCTAAAGTGACAAAAAAAGAAAAAAAAAGGAAGAAAGAACCAAAGCACAGGTGTCTATGACAGACTATGTTATTTTGCCAACCTGGTTTACATATAGAAGTACAAAGTACATAAGGAATTAGAGGATGAACAGAAGTATAATCTTACAGCTGTTTCGGCCTAGATTTAGCATGCCCCATTCCATCCGAATATTTCTTGCCGGAGTGATTATCGGATGTTGAAATGGGGTTACATGCCCGAACCGCTAGGCCTCTTCAGAGATTCACAAAGGGTTTCATACAAATGTAGAGCAAGAGGTAAAAACAGAAGTGTAGTAGAGACCACAAGAAAAACAACAACAAAAGTAGGATAGAAATAAAAATAAAAAATAGAATTAAAATCAAAATCAAAATAAAATAACGGTACAGCAGGAAAGAATAATGATAATAATAATAATAAAGAATACATAAATGAAAAATGAAAGTATAGCGGGATGTACATCTGACGAAGAAGTGGTGAAAGGTTATCTTGTGAATGTGTGAAGAAGACAGTGAAATATGGAGAAGGCAAATATATAAAAAAGATATATGTAAAAGAAAAAAAAAACCTTAAAAATACAAGGCACACAAAGAGCCTACAAACATTATATATATATATATAT
>NC_068984.1:107963241-107966265 GCF_001194135.2 Octopus bimaculoides | reverse complement strand
TATATATATATATATATATATATATGTATATATATATGTATATATATATGTGTGTGTGTAACCACTTGGTAATCGGTGTTGGTGTGTGTATGTCCCAGTAACCTAGCAGTTCGGCACAAACGTCCGATTGAATAAATACCAGGTTTAGCTAAGAAATTAAGTAGTGGGGTCGATTTATTCGTCTAGAAACTCTTCAATCGGTGCCCCAGCATGGCTGCAGTCTGAAACAAGTAAAAGGAAGAGGATTTTATATATATTAAACTATATTCTCTCCTAGTTTACAACCGTCTACCTTTACCATTTTTCACTAGTTACTTCTATTTTCCTCTCTATGCGCCTCTATTTCTTTAGATGAAAGACTAACGCCTGAAGGTTATGAAACTTTCTGTTTCTAATAAAGCATGAAACCAATACTGTATTTGTCAAACTTAGTTCTTCCTGTGTTGTCCTCGCATCCTCTATACAGGGTGCGAGAGGTATTTGAGGACATATTTGGTAATTTAATAAAACAATTCTAATCTAAAAAAAAAAAAACAACAGTTAAAACAAATGCATTTTAATATAAATTTGTGTGCATGTTCTCGATATACTTTCTTATAAGACTATTTCATGAATCCACCTTTAGCTCCCATGATCTTCAATGCGGAACTGGAGTCGCTGACATGGCTGCACTAAATGGCTCTTCTTCATTTCGGACATCACCTGAACGAAGGTGGTCTTCAGTGAAGCTATGGTATTGTGAGGATGTTCATTAGTCTCCTTTCCAACAGTGCTCCAAACATAGTTGTCCATGGGATTTAAATCTGGCGAGTTTGGAAGTCACAAAAGCAATGTTGTGTGATCATAAAAATTGTCAGACGTTTATTCTTGGGTTAATGTCAACATTGTGGGAAGTTGCTGAGTTTTGTAGAAACAAGTATGGTCTTCCAATGCGTACTTTATGCACCCAGGTCTTAACAACTGTCTCCAGCAACATTAATTGCTAAGACTCCGTAGAAAGATGTGAGATGGTATGACATAACATTCGTTACTCACCACTTCCAAAATAATCACAGTTGCTGGAAACTTAGAGTGCAAGTGTGATGTATGTATGTATGTATGTATGTATGTATGTATGTATGTATGTATGTATGTCACCAGTAACATTTCCCCACCAACTCTAATGTTTCTACAACACAACTTTTCCATAGGCGATGTTGCCACGAACAGACGACTGAAGGCGGTAGGTGCCTTTTTATAGGGTGACCCAAAAGTAGGTTTACAGTTATTACGTAGGCACTTCAAATTTCTTTTAAAACATTTTATTACATTTAAATTTCTATCTTACAATTATATTGTTTATTATATAAATTAGCATAGAATAATGGTTTCATATTTTTTATAATTAAGATGTAAACTGTTAATATATGAATGTGAAAGAGATAGGTGCTTTTGGGCCATCCTGTATAGTCGCTCAACCTGCGAGATATAACAACCAAATCTCCTTCACTAACGGCTTAAAAAAGGACAGTTCAAGGGATGTATGTTGAAAGAAAAAGATGGGAAGGTCACGACTGGCTTATCTCTGAACAGAATCCTGCTCGATCAAAGACGACCTTGGGCTAAAGAACAATGAAAAAGAACAAATAATAAAAGAAAAAATTCCGCACGTAAACACGAAAGCACATTCACCACTACAACATAATACTCTACTATTGCATCTTAGACATGTGTTAATGAATCATTTTGGAAGTTTGGATTTTGGTTGTGAAACGCTTAAAACATGACTAAGTATATGTATAATGGGAGTGGTCTGGTGTATGCTGCTACAGCCGTAGAACCAATTGGGTTGATGTTGCATTCAGAAAATATAAATGGCGGGATGAGAAATATGGCGCGGAACGAGATAGATGGTGACGACGAAATAAAGAGCGGGAAAATAAATACACGTTGACACAATAAACAGAAGATATAATACGCAGCAGAAGAAAGAAGAAGAGGAGGAGGAGAGAATGAAGCATGGGAATGGAGAATGATGATGCACAGGACAGAATACACACACACACAGACACACACACACACACACACACACACACACACACACACACACACACACACACACACACACACACACACACACACACACACACATGTACGTGCGTATATGTACATATATGAATGTGTGCGTATGTATGCATGTATATATATATATATATATATATATATATACATGTGTATGTGTATGTATATGCACGAGGAGGAGGAGGGACAAAGAGCAGAGATATGAGGAGTAGGAGTGAAAAAACTATGTACGTTAATTGTTGGGTTGTAATGGCTAAAGTACGCTAGTAGTAGCAGTGGTTATAGTAGTAGTAGTAGTTGCTGCTGCTGTTGTTATTGTTTAACACTACGCTGGCCTTAATCGTGCAGAACTATAAGCAATGACATTCCAGTTACTTGCCTTTTTCAGCAATAGTCTTGCTTGGACTACATTATCAAATGTGTAAATCCCTCCGCTTTATTTTCCTTTATTTTACAAAGGCGTTAAGGTTTGAGTTACGGAGTATTTGACTGCTATTTCTTGCCATTCAATCTTCCACGGACAGGGTCCAAAGTCGGTCCACAGAGAGCAGTAGTAGCAGAAGCGTTAGTAGTGACGATATTGTTATTATTATTATTATTATTATTATTATTATTATTATTAGCGGCAGCAGCAGCAGCAGCAGCAGCAGCAGCAGTAGTAGTAGTAGTAGTAATTTGGAATGGTAAGTCTGGTGGTGGTGAAAGTGAGGTTGAGGGTGACAGGTCACTTTTGGGTTGGCGGCGGAGAGCACAACGTAATGAATGGAATATATTGCGCGTGTGCAAGTGTGGCAGCATGCATATGGATTGTGCATCTGCACGGTGCAGTCTCTGTTTTGTATATGCATGGACACACCACACGTGTTTCAGATCTACTACCATGTCTGTCTTTCTCTCTCTGGCTTTCTGCCTGTTTTTCTATCTATCTATCTATCTATCTATCTATCTATCTATCTGTCTGTC
>NC_068984.1:107959017-107962187 GCF_001194135.2 Octopus bimaculoides | reverse complement strand
TATATATATATGTACATATACATACATATATATAGATATGGATATAGTGGCATACAGACGTAAACAGGGCGAACGAAATGCTGTACCTCTGGAGTTGTTTACATTTGACAAAGAGGTCGTCTTACTTAATACACAAACAAATTCACCTCCTCGCAGTTTCAAAACAAGATCACATGCACTCACTCATACACACACAACCACCACATACCTTGTCTTCCTCACACACACACATACACAAAGACAGACACAACACACACACACACACACACACACACAGTGGCACACACTCACATATACATATACATACGCGTACAGACACTCACAGACACACGCACACACTCTTTGCAAGGACACATATTCAACAGAGGTACATGTATATGTTACCATGTTATTATAGTATGATTAGTAACGTACGCATTATACATATAAACAAACTCTAAAAGACTTGAGTGGAAGTTTCTGAGCGTCACGTCGAGTGACACTCAAAATTCACGTGTGTACGAGCAAGACAAGAAATGTTCATCGCACGCACACACACACACACGCACACACACACACACACACAACACACACACAATATACACACAATACACGCACACAAGTATATACACACTCACACACATATACAAGCTGAATCAGTGTAGTGAGCAGTTTGTTTGAAAGAGAGAGAGAGGGAGAGAGAGAGAGGAGAGAAAGAGAGTGAGAAAGAGAGACAAACTGACAGATAGAGAAAGAGAGAGAGAGCGAGAGCGAGAGAGAGAGAAAGAGAGAGAGAGAGAGAGAGAGAGAGAGAGAGAGAGAGAGAGAGACAGTGTGTGGTGTGAGGGGTGTCTGGACGGGTATGAGTTTGTGAATGCGCACGCATACCAACATAAACACATTCAAACAGCTGTAAACATACTGATATACAGACATACACACGCACGCACGTACACACCCTCGTGTTATCATTCACGCATACATAGAGAGGCAGAGAAACTCACACAAATGCTTACTTACTGCTTGCTTTGTAATAGTAGTTCCTTCCAACCATTAATGACCATGTCCACCTTCATTTATGGAGATCTCATGATGACTGTGTACGCCCCAATCCTACGAGAAGACACGAATCAGACATGCGCACTACATTCCTAAGCCATGTCAGATATAATCTATAGTTTGGGTTCCTGTACACGGCGGAACGGAAGATTTCTGAGGGTATGACCCCATCTCGATGGGTGACTGGAAGGATTTCATGGAAACACTGGAGTTAACCGTTTGCCTGCTCTTCTCATCTCACGTGATGCGAAGGATATATATATCCCTCTTATGCATGCATCATACGTGATACACACTCCCAACTTTATTCAACCATCAGACTAACTTGGGACTCACGAAAAGAAAGTTTTATATTGCTTAGTACGTATGAACTAAGGGCTAACTAAATGTCTGAGAACAACCACGGAAATTTAGGATAAACTTATGAAAGTGCTTTAGAGTGGCAAAAATTAAGGGCATCCAAAGTTTGATTGTATTGGTTGTATATGGTCCTTGTCTGGTAACTATATCCGAAAGTGGAAAGACAATCTCCATACCCGGATAGATGGGGTCCCTGATACGGAGGACAAGAATATAAGTATTTGTAAAAGAAAAATCCCTTTCTGAGTCTTCCAAAGTTTACTGATCTGCCTGGGGTGGTTTACCATCACCTTGTCTAGTTATATTTTCTCATGAAACTCTAGGACATTGACGGAACACGTATGTGTGTCTGTAAGCAATCCAATAAAAGTTTTGTGAATGTCTTATAATTCTAAATTAGGAGATGTCATGAAATTTTCGCAGTTTAACTGGATACTTTTTCTAATCTGCAAAAAAATCTGCGTTTCGTCTCTGCAGTTTTTTGATACTAGTGAACCATTCCATAAGTTGGCAATCAATGTGGTCACATGGTCAACCATTACACCCTCTACATCATGCTTAATAACCTCCGTTGATATTCCAACAATTCCAAAAATTTTTTCCAAAGTTTATCTGTTTAATAGCAATTTTGATTTCTTGTATGTTACGATATTATCATTTATTTTGGATGGATTGAAAAAAAAAGATCTGTGAAATACTCTGTCTATTTCTTTAGAATACCTTCACTATCGCATTGATTAAAGTGGCTTGCTCTCTCTAACTTTAGAATAGAAAGGAAAAGTAGTTGATTGGTGATGATCAAATATGTTTCAATAAGCTTTACATTGTTCTGGAGTCTTTTTTAGTCAAAGACCAGTTGCATATACAATCTTTTTTTGTCAAAGACTAGTTGAATATCTGTGGCAATACCTAACAACCAGATGTTCTTCATTGTCCTTAGTTTTCTCATTAAAGTTGGTTAACAGAACTTCATAAATTCTCTCTTAGAGATTTCTTTTCCAAGTAAATTAGGGCCGAACAATTTCTGATGTAATTTGTGCCCGATAACTAGAAGCTCAAATATTTCTGAGTTACCTTCATCGTACTATATGTGTGTTTGAGTGTCCTGAAACCTTCAACATTGGCAGCAGTGATATAAACTAGCAGTGACATAAACATCTGCTCTCGGGCAAGTAGATGCAGATGTCACAGGGTCCCGCAGTTTATCAACATCCAACCGTTTCGAAAATTTCATGTTAGATGTCGTAAACATTTTCCTAACAACCAATTTCAGTTTTGCTTGGATGCCAAACTATGTTCATTCAGGTACTTCATGGCTAACAAGAAGTGTTTTATGCCTAATGTCTTCCCTTAAGCGTTATTCCATGGCAACTGACTTTATTTTGACTCTAACTATCTGTCTATCTGTTTCTCTCTCTCTTTCTCTCTTTCTCTCTCTCTCTCTCTCTCTCTCTCTCCTTATATATATATATATTATTTGCTTTATTTGTAGGTTAACAAAGCTACCACTGGTTTCATGTAAAGAGACCTTTACAATTTTCAAGCGTGAGACACGGATTTGTTGGTACTAGTTTGCATTTTGGATAGAAATACATAAGGTTACACGAGTATGAACGGGATTTCGAAATAAGTATACAGATCTCGGGAGGTAACTTATAAGAATATCTTGATTGTTATCTCCCCTTTTTAGCCCTGGATTTTCCCCCAAAATTGCGTTCAACATAGATTAGTTAATTCCTTAATTTTCTTAACACCCATATTTATAAATATAT
>NC_068984.1:107944356-107958743 GCF_001194135.2 Octopus bimaculoides | reverse complement strand
ATATATATATATATATATATATATATATATATATATACATACATATACATACATACATACATACATACATACATACACATACCTGCAACCTGCGTTTTGTTGATATTTGAATCTCTGCCTATGATTATTTATGGAATTCCATAGATTTTCGACTCCAAGCTTGTCCATGGGGTTGTAAGTTCATAAGTTCATAAATATATGTTTTCCCTGGGAAGTATGAGATGCCATGAATATGTATGTGGAGGCGCAATGGCCCAGTGGCTAGGGCAGCGGACTGGCGGTCGGAAGATCGCGGTTTTGATTCTCAGCCCGGGCGTTGTGTGTGTTTATTGAGCGAAAACACCTAAAGCTCCACGAGGCTCCGGCAGGGAGTGGTGGCGACCCCTGTTGTACTCTTTCACCCCAACTTTCTCTCTCTCTCTTTCTTCCTGTTTCTTGTGTAACGCTGCAATGGACTGGCGTCCCGTCCAGCAGGGGGGAACACATACGCCATAGAAACCGGGAAACTGGGCCCATGAGCCTGGCTAGGCTTTAAAAGGGCGCATAATAATAAATAACTGAATATGTATATGCATATAAATTTGTATTGTTAGGGAATCCAGCGTAAGTTCATGGAAGTATGTGAATATTTGAATACTTAGAAATGCAATAAAATAAATTCGTATATTTATTTTTAAAAAAATGATAAGATGTGATATATTACTCTTTTACTCTTTTTCTCTTTTACATGTTTAAGTCATTTGACTGCGGCCAAGCTGGAGCACCGCCTTCAGTCGAGCAAATCGACCCCAGGACTTATTCTTTGTAAGCCTAGTACTTATTCTATCGGTCTCTTTTGCCGAACCGCTAAGTTCCGGGGACGTAAACACACCAGCATCGGTTGTCAAAACAATTTTCTTTTTACCTGGAATGTATATTGAATTCTTTGTAGTGGATCCTCTGCAAGGTGTGACATCTCACAAAACACCTTTTTAACACCTGAAAATATTAACTGGTAATTACTCGGAATTTTTCCAGAACATCATAAAAAACCTTATAGTGTTTATTTACAGTGACCTTGAAATTTCAAAAAGAGCTAAAGAGTTTGCCCTTCAACAACGTCTGTGGTCACAACTCTCATTTACCTGGTGTGAGATGCTTGAAAAGACAAATAATTTCTGTATCATCTAATGTTTATAGATCTGGAAGAAATGTTTCCAACATCGATATCTCGTTGAAAACATTAGCATTTTTAACATACTTTTGGGGGAACATCTATTTTGGTTTAACTTTTATGACAATCGCCTATCATTCATCTTCTGAAGAGAATGTCGTAACTCTCGGTCTCTCTCGCTCTCTCTCTCTCTCTCTCTCTCTCTCTCTCTCTCTCTCTCTCTCACCCTCTCTTTCTTTCTCTCTCTTTCCATCTTTCTCTCTCTTTCCATCTTTCTCTCCCTCAGTTTATACACATATTCATATACATATGCACTCATATATACATGCACTCATACATACATACATACATACATACATACATACATACATACATACACATATACACATACAAGAAAATATATACACACATATCTATGTATTTATTTACTTTTCATCTCTTAAGTCTACCGTCTGTTTAATGGTAAAACAATTCGAAATTTCTAATTGTTGCGTGACTTCTCAATATTAAATTCTAATCGAACATTCTAGAAAGAATTCTACTTCACGCTATCGAACTTGCAATTTTAGAACAGTTCAATTTTTTTCGGGTCACCCTTGACCCTCTTGGCCCTTGGGTTACTTTTAAAACTTTCTGTCGATATGAAGCCGACACACGTGTCCACAAATGCTGTTATTGTCCCTAGACAATAAGCCAGTCGTTATCCTTAATGGCATGCCAAATTTGGAGGATTCTACTTGCCATTTAGTAATTATGACACATCCTCTAGAAGCGGAGATAATTTTAACAAAACACAATATTATATTGTAAGGTATTTAATATACCTGTATTGATATACCTGCATATAAACATATATTCACAGGCATAAAAAAAAATATAAATACATACACATTTCCATACATATAAATGTATACAGATAAGGACATACATACGCATATAAATATGAACCTTGACATTTTACTTGTTTAAAATTTTACCTGATGATCGTGGATAGTATATTATGATGTCTTTTATGACTGCATTAAATAAATAAAATTCTACCGAGACAGCTGTCGTAAATTTTAAACGCCATTTGTGTTTACTACACACACACACACACACACACACACACACACACACACACACACACACACACACACACACACACACACACATACACACACACACACACACACACAAGCACACACACATGCACACATATATGCATGTAGACACACACATATGCCACTGGCTACCGAGTTATTTCTCTTAGCTCATTTTTTGTTCAAACTATCTGTCTATACATGCATACATACATACATACATACATACATACATACATACATACATACGTACATACATTTGTATATATACACACACACGTGATCCAACTACCCATGTATCAAGCGCACTATCCACCCATACACTCAGCCACCGAATCCAGAGTACCACCTACCCAGCCCACCACCCAGACAGACACTGAGACAGAGTAAACACTAAATTGTGTTGACCCCCAGCGAGGCATTTGTTTTTTTTTTACTTTATTTTGAATGCTTTACTCTCGACAACTGCACACACGCATGCGCGCGCGCGTGCACGCACACACACACACACACACATACATGGACACGCACACGCACACACATACTCACACATACGCGCGCGCACACCGGTGTTTTCAATGGTTCCAATGGCTGGTAACTGATGTCTTACTGGTCGGTTGTAGGTCAGGGTCGAACTGTTTTGTAAACAAACACTACCCAATGCAGCAGAGATACACAGATACACACATGTATATAAAGACACACACACACACACACACACACACACACACACACACACACACGCACACACACACACACACACATGCACCTATTCACAGAGACACGCATGCGTATGCACATACTTATTAGCATGAATACATATACATACACCACTACAAATTCACACACAAAAGCTGCCGTCTATCAAGGTTTGTAAAGAACAGAGAAATAAAAAAAGAAAATAGTAAGAAAACAAACAAGAAAAAAATAATAATTATACAACCTACTCCGTCTCCACCCTTCTAGTAATAATAATAATAATAATAATAATAATAATAATAATAATAATAATAATAATAATAATGTTGATGATGATGATGATGATGATGATGATGATAATGATGATGATAGTAAAAAAAAAAAATACAATGTCATGCAGACGTAATGGGAAGAGAGTTCTAGTTTAGAAACTCACCTCGTCTGGGTGGATTTCTTCATTTTCAGTAAGAGGGGTGGTAGGTTTTGTTTGTGTTCCTTCTCGAAACAATTAAATGACTAGGCCAAACGGAAATGATCTACGAGGTGTGTCGGCGTTGTAGAAATAGCAGTCAAGTCCATTTCACATTAAATTACGTTAATTATTGGATACAGC
Source organism: Octopus bimaculoides (assembly GCF_001194135.2). Lineage (NCBI taxonomy): Eukaryota > Metazoa > Mollusca > Cephalopoda > Octopoda > Octopodidae > Octopus > Octopus bimaculoides. The sequence continues at coordinate 107,955,196 of NC_068984.1, read as the reverse complement.
TATACAGATGGTGTGGTCACTGTTGGGATGTCTCTTTTAGATAAATTTGCCTGGTCTGTGAGAAGGGACCAGGTCAGGCCTATTACGTTCGCAGTTTTCTCCTGAGACTTCAGAGAACAGCGCGGTTAATGTTAGTGGTGGATAGGTGTAAGCTTGTGGTTTCAGGAAAAAACTTGTGTGCTCGGAGGGATTTTTCAGTGGGGAGGAAGGACTGGATAGAGTGATTATTGCAGAGTCTTGGGTGATTGTAGTTGATGGACACAGTGAGCGGAGGATGGGAGAAGGCAAATGGAGAGAGATGAGTGAGTGGAAAATGCCTGAGTGGAAGTGAGACAAGACTAGTAAACTTCAAAGTACAGAGGCCGCTGCAGTGACCGTAGGAAAGTCACTGAGGGGACACAGTGCGTCTAAGGACCAGAGATTGGAGTGTAATAGTCGAGTGACTTCATGTTAGTCAAATGGCTTTTATTTTGAGTGCATTGTAGGATGTCGGTACATATACGACGAATACCGTCTCAGTTGTGAGAGCAGCTCATCGTGGGTCCCATACAAACTTTGTAGAAAGTTATTAGTTTATCGGTGCTGAAAAGTTTTCTGACTCTCAAGATGTGGGACACTCTTTGAAACAGTCTTTACTATGAGGAGGATGTGTGATCACTAGGGGAGATCTGCGGTGATGATGAAACAGAACATTTGTAGAACGATTTTAGTTGCCTTCTGTTATGGCTGTTTAAGGTGGAGGATTGCACTTCTAGACTGTTTAGTGGTCGTGTCTTTACGCTACTGAATTAGACGATAGTAGCGGTCCTCATTGGAAGATGTTTACAAGAAATGGCGTTGACAATGAAATGGATAGCACAAGTTTGTGGCTGCAAGAAAAATATGTGCACGCAGGGGTTTCCAGTGAACCAACATCTTAGGAAGGAAGGACAGGGCTTTGTGATTATTGCAGAGTCTTGGGTAATTGTGACTGATGGACGCAATGAGCAGTCCTCATTGGAAGATGTTTACAAGAAATGGTCTTGACAAAGAAATGGCGTTTCTAGACATTGTACTTCCCGGGACATTTCACGAGTTTCCCACGATCCCTCCATGAAAAATGTGACATTATACATATTAAAAGGGTTGCACAAAAATTAAAGAAAAGCATCGAGTTTGGAGTGAGGTGTTTAAGTTTCATGTGGATGATGCTTAGATATGGAAGTTTAGGGATAAAAGAAGTGTGATGTTATTGACGAGCATGTTATGCGCCATTGATGTACAGGAGGAAGTGTGTGTGGAACAAGACGGAACTTTGATGCACACCATAGCTGATAGAATGTGAGTCAGAGTTAGTCTAATCAGCTCATATCGCAATGGCACGATCTGACAGGGAGCCTTCAATACGAAAAAGGAGATGAAAGAGGACCATGCAGAGACAGTTTTACTAGGAGATTGGTGTGACAAACACAGTGGAAGGTACTTTGCTGACATTAGGGGCAATAACATTGTTCCTACTGAATCTTGCACAAGAGGGTTCACTGGTCAGTAACAAGTCATACTAACGGTTATTAAGGACCAAAGATTAAAATTATTGCAGGTGGTTGTTAATGACTGAGTTCCACTAGCATAGACCATAATGGGTCAAGGCGGCAATTCACATAGGCTGCTTTTTTTTAAATGCAGACTTATACGTATATTATGTTATGTGTTTTTTTTCTGTTGGGGTGGATAGACGCATAGCATAATCGTGGGCTTTTCAGGGCGGCACAAAGTCTATCAACACCATTGTTGAATCAACCAGCTTAAAATGTTTGGAAGTGAGAGAGATTGTTGGATTCTTGTGAATGTATAGAGATCGAAGAAGGAATGCACTTAATGGGATGAATTGTAGCGTGTTTTTAAAGAGAGAGAGAGAGAGGGGGAAGAGAGAGAGAGAGAGAGAGAGAGAGAGAGAGGGGAAGAGAGAGAGAGAGTGAGAGAGAGAGAGTGAGAGAGAGAGAGAGTGAGAGAGAGAGAGAGTAATGGAAAGGACATTGCGAGGGACCAGTAGCCGTATTGTTTTGTTTTGACTGGGCAGACTTTTGATTAAAGACCTTCCAGTTGTGACCATCATATCTTTTTGCTTAGCTCCAGATTTTCCCCAGATATAATTTAAGACGGTTGGGTGCAATTTCAGGAAGAATTAGCTGCTATTTCTGGCAGGTGCATGGACGATGCAGTAGCCAACATGGTTAAAAATCTGGATTTGAACCGAGTGCCGGATCATTTTCTCTTCACAGTTACGTTCTTCATGCCAAACAAGCAGAGTTGAAGTCAACACTGCAACATAATAACATTCAGTATTATAATATCTTATTCACAACTATGTGGCACGAGCATTAAATAGTCAAGGATACACTGCAATATTCGTAGCACAAATCTTTAAAAGTTCTCGTGCATAGAGTTGTCTGAGTCAGTAGGAGGTCGGTTTGTATTCTGTAGCTCGTGGCCGTATGTTTGACTTCTATTTCACAAATGCCTCACAATACTTAGCTATAAATATACATCAAGTGATAAGTACTATTTGCCATAATAAACAGTGGTATATCAGTAAAATGGACAAGTATTTCTTTTGCTTGCAAAACTGATTTCAGTCCCTCTCATTAAGAGGAGGGTTGCGCCTTTTCTGCTTAACGACTGGAAGATAAGAGATATTTAGTAGATTAACTTTTGGATTATAGTAGATTACCTATCATTGAAAAGCTATCTATGAACGAAAAGATATCCATCTGAGGAAGGATTATCTAAAGAACATTCACCCGCGAATAGATATCTGTCCACGCAAGGATATATATTTGAGAAGGGAGATCTACGTAAGGAAGGACATTAATTTAAGAAATGATGTGTAAGAAAGGACATATTTCAAAGAAAGAACGTTTATCTAAGAACTGACAATGTTTCAAAGAAGGACATATTTTCAGTACAAGAAAGGACATATGAGAATGCACATCTAAGAGAGATTTAAGAAAATACATTTATCATGAAAAAGGCATCTATCCGAGAAAGAATATTTTTCAATGAATATTTAAAAAAAAGTCTCAGAAAATACAGCTATCATTGAAAAGATATCTATTTGAGAAAGGATGTTTTCAAGGAAGAATATATCTTCTGCCCCAGAAAGCATATCTAAGAAAGGACAGCTACTCGCCGATAGGAGTAGTTTCGCATCTATAGAAATCTCTCCTTAGTGTGGATCTGTAAAATGTTTACTTTTAGTTCTTGAAAATTTGAATGGCATTTTTTTTCTACAGTGTTGTATGACTCATTCAAACGAATGATAAGTAAACCACCTGGGCACTACTGTCTCGATTCCTTGGACCCATGGGACCAGTTACTCGCTTTATATTTGATCGGGACCATGACAATCTCTCTAAACGGGACGCCAGTCTGTTGCAGGGTTACGCAGTTATAGCTGAATGACGTGAAATGAAGTGGTTTGCTTAAGACATAACCTATAGTCAAGTCCGGAATCAATTAAGCATTGGGAACTCTCATTTCCTGCCTTTAATGCTATCTATAGTGGAAATCCTCAAACAAAGCAAGATATCCACCAGGATGTGATAGAGCTGAACGTTCGATGGATTATAGACACAAACTATTTCATGCAATTTTTGACAGAACTAGGAGCCAAACTGAAGTAAATAGTACATCTAGTTGAGCCGATTGGGTGGAATTGTTTCGTAGGAGGTCGAGTTGTGGGGAAGTTTTTCTCCCCCAATCGTCTTCTCCAGAGTCACACAAAGAAAACAACACTAGTATGTAGGAAAGGACATAGTCAATCTAATCATTATGATTTAAGTAGCACGCTTATTTTATCGTGTTTGTGAAGATGAAAAATAAACCCATCTTTTCTTCATGATTTGAACTCACAAGAGAAAGAACGAAACTAAATGTCCTATAATATTGCATTAATACAATTTGGAACAATATTGGGCGAATTACTATATTTTGGTTAGTTAGAACATTTATTAATTAATAGCAAAATGAATTGTTACGTAAGTTTCACCCGCTTATTTCGTCTTTTTCTCTTGTATATTGTCGCTCTAAGTTATCTCTGTCTTTGAACTTTTACCATTATCTAGCTATAGCGATTATTTTTTATACGATTAATGGATGGACTAGTCGTTACGTTAATGTCATCTCTCAGTATTAACCAAGGGTTAACAAATAATAGGTCTCTTTTCGGAAGGTAGATAACTTATCTGCTCTGTCACTTGCATATTTCAAATTAAAATTTATTAGTAATCGAAGCTGCAGATAGCTTTATAAGGGAAATAACTATCATTAGACCTTTATTTTTTTCCAATGAAAGTTATTTCCCCTGAAGATGTCTTTTTTTTGTTTGCCATTTAACAGTTAATAAAACATGACAGTACGTGAGACAACATACATGGCGTGAAAGATTACTGTAGAAGCCTTGATTCACAAAGACCTCACTCTGATATTAAATGCATGAATGAATTCTATTAACTTCAGTTTATTCACTTGTAAAAGACATGAAAATGCCAAATTATTCCTCAATGTCTAGAACAGTACTTCTCAATCAATTTGACTGTGGTGAACTGAAGATCAACTAATAATAATAATAATCCTTTCTACTATAGGCACGAGGCCTGAAATTTTTGGGGAGGGGACTAGTCAATTACATGGAGCCTAGTGTTTAACTGATACTTAATTTTCGACCTCGAAAGGATGAAAGGCAAAGTCGACCTCAGTGGAATTTGAACTCAGAACAAAAAGACGGACGAAATACCGCTAAGCATTATAAAAATATAAATATGTCGATGCATTTAGAAAAAAAGTTAAAAGCAAACTACATGTTAAGTCGAAAATTTAGTAAAAAAATATACGCAAAATTATTGCTTTTCCTGTAACTCGTTTTTCAAGACACTAATGTTTTTCAAGACACTAATGTTTTTCAAAATATGTTTTTCAAAATTCTTTAAAAATCTACGACGCACTAAGATACCGCTTCGACGGTTAACGCTTTGAACGTGGAAAACAAATACACCCACTGAAAAATGTATTACCGTTAAGCAGAGAAAACGGTTTTACTCTGCGGCTTTGGAAAAGCTCTCTTTATATTCTAAGAAACGGAGATACCCACAGTAATACTTTTTACAGAAGACAACCCAACGTGAAGAAACATCTGGACACTTTAGAAATAAACTACAATGTTGTTGCATTGCAAAAATCGGCTATACTTGGAACTGCACACATACTGCATAAAGCGTTGTTTGTCTGAGATCCATGTTGGGACTTGAAAGACGGCACAAATCCCCGGTCAACACAGAATCTTTAATCTACAACATCACAATGTCCGATACTGTGCGATGTATTCACTAATAATAATAATGATAATAATGATAATAATAATAATAATAATAATAATAATAATAATAATAATAATAATAATAATAATAATAATAATAATAATAATAAAGAGTAAATTGTAGGGGCATAGAATTGCCAAACGGAGTGAGAATGGAAGACCCAGATGATGATGGTACAAGTACCTCGGGATCCTGGAGCTGGACAATATCTTGCACAAAGAAATGAAAGACAAGGTCATCACTGCATATTTCAAGCGCCTCAAACTTCTCTTAAAATCAAAACTCAACTCAAGGAGCCTTGTGACTGTCATCAACACATGGGCAGTTGCTGTAGTCCGCTATAGTGCACCCATCCTGAGATGGACACAAGCGGAGATTGACCAACTCGATCGTACTACCTGAAAGACAATGACAATGCATGGTGAGCTCGATCCTAAGGGTCTGCATAAAGAGAGGTAAATATGGACGTGGGCTGATTAGCATACGGGAGTTCATCAACAGTGAAAGAAGAAATATGGCAGAATATTTGGTAAACAGCAAACAAGACATGCTACAGTATGCTGCTAGTGCAGAAGGAGCTGAGAAATATGAACTTAAGAGTGCTCATGAATTCCGATCAAGAACAGCCAACGAGAGAGAAGAAACCCTACTCCGTATAGAATTACATGGTCAGTTCCACCGTGAAACCAACAAATTAAAAGACCAGGAAGCATCATAGAGGTGGGTCAACAAGAGTGACCTAAAAAAGAAGACTGAAAGCCTAATCATCGCCGCCCAGGATCAGGTACTGAATACCAACTCAGTGAAAAAGAATATATACTACACGAGTGCATCAGATCTCTGCAGAATGTGTGGGAAGAGGGTAGAAAGCGTGACTCACATTGTTAATGCTTCTGAAAGTCTTGCGCAGAAAGAGTACAAGCGTAGACACGACAAGGTAGCGCAAAACCTCCACTAGCTACTATGCCATAAATATGGATATGAGGTTATGGGTCCTGGGTACCAACATACACCGGAAAAGTTAATGGACGAAAAGGGAAAGGCAAAAATACTCTGGGACTTTGATTTCCACTCAGACAAGGTTTTAAAGCACCGAAGGCCGGATATAATAACTTTTAGGAGGGACAATCAAGAGTGCCTAATAATCAACGTAGTAGTGCCAGGAGATCAACGTATTATCATGAAAGAAAGAGAAAAGATTGATAAAAATGGAGACCTGAGAATTGAGATCGCTAAGATGTAGCAGCTACGAGAGTCAAACATAAACGTTATCTCTATTGTTATCGGAACATTGGGTTTGTAACGACCGTGCGACCAGGCGATGGTGACGAGGAAATGGCTCCTTAGAACATCGCACGGTCGGTACAAATAAAAACACGAAAAGAGGATAAATGAATATGAGTGCCAAGAAGGAAAGAGAGACACAACCGGTAGAAGGTTTAAGAGAAGATTTTATTGATATGTCAACATGTATGTCTGTATGTGGGAGTGCGACATAATAAACACAATAATAGACAGGCCGTCATGTAAACAAAATGTATGTGTATACAAAGATATATGTGTGTGCGTGAAATACAGAGCACAGAAAAGAGTCTATAAGGACGTTAGAAGAAAGTCCAGACACAGGGATGGTAAGTACCAGTTCGTATTCAAGGTGCACAGTAGTTGAAGTGCTGGATCAAGAAGTTGTGGCGGCAAGGCAGAGCCGAGAAAAGATACTGTCGCACGAGAAGTTGAGGCTTCGATTTTGCAACGGTTACTTGGTACAGGAGGTCTCGCAGGTTGTACTCGCTGTTAACCATGGTGAAGCAATTCACAAACAGAGTTGAGAGAACCTGTGCGGGTGCTGCTGGTTAGTGTGTACGTAGAACAGTTGATGTAGTCAAGAAGATGACGGTGGCGACGAAGATGGAGTTTGCAGTAGGGTGTTGAACGAGGTGTTGACGAGTCTCCATGTGCTGTGTCGTGTCGTCACTGGAACTGGCTGTGTACTCTGTGGTCAGCGGCTAGACCTCAGAAGGTCTAAAGCCGACTGACAAACGTGACAGTGAAAAGCTAGCTATTTATAAGATACTATCGGCTCAAAGAGAGGTTCAGAAAGTCTGTCCCACGCGACCTTATCTGAAGGCGGCGATTGGTTGGGTTGTACCCTGGCGCGAAATAAAACAGGAGACAAAAATGCGCCAATACCAACCAATCAGAGTGGTGAACACAACAGGGTCCAAAAGTGAGGCCGACTGCTAGCTGTTAACCACTACGTCCGCACTCATGCATATATGACAGACAGAGAGATAAGTACGCTACAGGTTTAATACCACCCAATCTGAAAAAAAAAAACATCTGAAAACCTTAGAAATACCTACAATCTAGATGTATTGCAAAGGTCGGCATTACTTGGAACTGTACGCATATTGCGTAAACTACTGTCTAAGGTCCTTGTTGTGACTTGACAAATAATACAAACCCCCGGTAGGCACAATATCTTCAGTCAACAACCTCACAATATTGTATACTGTGACACGTCTCTGATAATAATAATAATAATAATAATAATAATAATAATAATAAATGCCCTAATGCAGTGCCAGACATTGGCTCCCATGGTTTTTGACCTTAACTGATTGGAAGTGTTATCATGTACATTGTTTTGTCTTGGTATAAAAGGTGGGTTGCAGCAAATATTTTGCTTGATACCACAGATTTGCTTGTTATTTGTTTGACTTTAACCAGTTGAGCATGTCCCTTGGTGGCTGACGATATGTGCATCTCTGATCATGAGCAGAAGTAGTGGGGGAGCATCACAACCATGTGTTGAGAGGAATTCTTTGAGGTTTAGATAATTCACCTTTCGAAACATGGGTGTTTCGTTCAACATCCTTAAACAACCCTTATTCAGGGACCTTTTGAGCAGTATGGGCTACTCAACCTGAAAAAAACCCATCTAACTGGGCCCCACCTGCGAGGTCATGCGCTGTTTATCTTGATCTGAGAACACCATGTCGCGCACATATGGTTGAGATGCATGTGTCTGGTGTGCCCTTATCTGACGGGTAGTTATGATGGGTATACTGGGCTTCGTATATATTAACCTAGTGTTACTCTTTCACTCAATAATAATAATAATAATAATAATAATAATAATAATAATAATAATAATGATAATAATAATAATGATAATAATAATAATAATAATCAGAAGAAGAAGAATAAGCTCAAAGCCTGAAATTTTTGGGGAAGGGGGCTAGTCGCTTTACATCGACTTCAGTGCGTAACTGGTACTTATTTCATCGATCGCCGAATGGATGAAAGGCATTGTCAATCTCGGCGGAATTTGAACCCAGAACGTAAAGCCGGACGTAATGCCGCAAAGCATTTGGCCTGGCGTGCCAACGATTCTGGCAGCTCGTCGCCTTAATAATAATAATAATCCTTTCTACTATAGGCACAAGGACTGAAATTTGGGTTGGGGGAGTAGACTAGTCGATTATATCATCCCTGGTGTTTCACTAGTACTTAATTCATCGACCCCGAACGATAATAGGCAAAGTCAACCTCGGCAGAATTTGAACTCAGAACGTAATGACAGACGAAATGTCGCTAAGCATTTTGTTCGGTGTGCTAACGATTCTGCAAGCTCGCCCACCTTATTATTATTATTATTATTATTATTATTATTATTATTATTATTATTATTATTATTATTATTATTATTATTGTTCAGTAGTTTTATTTTTATAACGTACTTTCACTTCACTACCGAGCGCAGCTCTGTGCGCCTTGGGTATGTGCTGTGGTTTGCTGTGGTGCTCTTATGTTTACTGTATTGAAAGTGGTTTGCGTAGAATGCGTGCAGTACCCAGTAGTGCATTATTATTATTATTATTATTATTATTATTATTATTACTATTATTATTATTATTATTATTATTAATAATAATAATAATAATAATAATAATGATAATAATAATAATGATAATAATAATAATAATAAGTGTTGCATTACCAGTCGATTCGAAGTTGAAATGTGAGGAAATAGAAAAGATTGAGAAATACCAGCCACTGCAGGACGAGATAGGGAAGTTATGGGGCATGAGGAAAATAATGGTGATACCGGTGGTAATTGGAGCATTAAGAGCAGTTTCCAAGGGCTTTGAAAAACATATTAAGAATATTGGTGCTGCTGTCCGGCTCGAGGTGATCCAGAAGACAGCATTACTGGGTACAGCTCGCATTCTAAAGAGAGTATTGTCTCTTTGAGTCACAGGAGAAAGCACCGCTTGAAACCTTTGGTGATTTGTTATTGCCTGCCTTCAAGTAAAGAATAACCGGTACTTAAGAACTATCCGAGAGTCTCTCATAATAGACATAATAATAATAATAATAATAATAATAATAATACCAACACCTACATGAACTTCTAACTTGTTGTCTCTTGAGGTCTCTGGGTGAGACTTGGATCCAACTTGTACAAATGCAAAACAAAAGTCAAACATAAAATAATAATAATAATAATAATAATAATAATAATAATAATAATAACAATAATGATGATGATGAAGATGATGATGATAAAATAAACTCTTATAGTCACGAGACATATTTGCATCAAATTAAATTTTATTATTATTAAGATTCTAAATCATCAATTAGTTTTTTTTATTTGGGTTGCTTCTGGTGTTTTGGTGCTGTGTTTCCTTTGGTCATTTACGGTATTGGTTGGTCTAGAGAAAACAAAAACAACATAATTTTAGGAAACCGAATAACATTTAAAATAATTAAAAAAACAAACTGATAACATATTATCAGAGGGTGTCAGACCACTAAATAAAGATTCTTTTTCAGTAGGAAGGCTACTGGATTTGACGAGTGTAGTGTACAGATGAGATTTGTATGGTTATTTGGCTAATTGATTTGCAAAATCTGGAAAGAGGTGGCAAAATACAGTTGATCTGAATTCATGAACATGATTTCAATTTTTTTTTCATCCTTAACGAGTTGGGCCTTTCAGGTTCCTGCCCAGTAGTTGAGATCAAAGTGTAGAATATAGTAGTGCTATTGTGTGTGTGTGTGTGTGTGTGTGTCTATGTATATACACAGACATATAGACATATACATATATATTTACGTATATATGAATTGACAGCTGTTTCATTATTCATGTTCATTCGCATCATCGACGCCAGTTATAAGTTGCATACGAATTGTATACACTTTACAGACGCCTCACAAACATATATTCACCCATATTTGTCTGGTAACATAATGAAGGATCGGACAGAACTAATCAACAAAGGATTTTTTTCTGCAAAGTACTTGCTGCGAGTTCTGTTTGATTCCTTGAATATTATTTTAGTTGTGCGTACACACACACACACACACACACACACACACACACACGAGAAAATTTTTTTTATCTGAGATGTACAGGGTTCGAAACTCTGTAGTCGCCTGCTAGCAACTTTTTTCCGTCTTCTAGGTATTTTTTT
>NC_068984.1:107940692-107943977 GCF_001194135.2 Octopus bimaculoides | reverse complement strand
ATATATGTGTCGAACTACCTGTTATTGGTATACCCCAGCAACAAGAATAAATCTCATTTCGTATAAAAGAATACAGAACTTATATACAATTTCCTCTAATGCACGCTCTTGGATGTCTCTATATTCTAAGCGTTGTAGAAACTCACTGACAAAATATGTTTCAGATATTGAATCGTAATTTTGATTATAAGAATGGACAGTTCCACAGATCAATGAAACAGTGGAGGGAGTTAACCCAATTACTGCTGTGACGCACTTATTGCTGTATTCACTTAACTTTCAATAACCCCAGTCTAGCAAGCTGTAAGTACTCACTCAGTTGTAAAGAGGCAATAGGAAATTGATTCATAGGATTTTCGTTAGTTTTTGTAACGGTCTTGAAATACTTATTTTGGTGTGGAGGCGCGTGGTTTAGTGTTTAGAGTTTTGAACTCATGATTGTAAGATTGTAGTTTCGATTTCTGGACCAGGTGACGCGTTGTGTCCTTGAGTAAAATACCTCACGTTGCTCCAGTTCACTCAATTGGTAAAAATAAGTAATCCTGCGACGGACCAGCGCCCCGTCCAGCAACAACAGCAAAAGGCCGAACGAACAAAGGGGCGACTCTACAATTTACTCGAAAAAGTAGTCTAATCGTTTTCCAGTCATATATCCAACCGTTTTAACGAATGGAAGGATGCATTGAGTAATGAAGTCTACAATACGACGAGATGGACATAGTTGAGACGCTGTTGATCAAGGATGGCAGGGGACTAAACAACAACAAGAAAATCTAAAACTACTTACCACAATACTGACAGTATCTTCGACAGTTGACCACTGCAAATTTAAACAAGACAGCGCTGCATACATCAAATCCTGTATAATCGGCACATCGCGGATCTATATCTAGGCAGTCAGCGGGTACTAATGTAGAACCGAGACAGGAGAAAAAAAAAAAAAGAAAAATTAACATTAATATATAAAATACATCCAATGTGCTCACTCCGTCACATACTCTTCCTCGCTACATACATTCACACTAACACACACACACATACATACAAACACACACACACACACACACACACACACACACACACACACACACACACACACACACACACACACACACACACACACACACACACACACATACAGGCACACATACATATATATAATCATATATACACATACATACACATAAAACATGCATACATATATACATAAATACAGACACACACACACACACACACACATATATATGTGTGTATATATATATATATATATATGCATACACATACATAAATGGTTTATATGAGGCTATATATAAAAACAAGATTTTAACATCAAAGTGAAAGGTCACACATACATATATATAATCATATATACACATACATACACATATGCATAAAACATGCATACATATATACATAAATACAGACACACATATATATATATATATACATACATGCATATATATATATGTATATAGATATATATATATGCATACACATAAATAAATGGTTTATATGAGGCTATATATAAAAACATTTTAACATCAAACTGAAAGGTCACTCATTACCTTTTTACATATTTATAAATTTTTACAAAGAAAATGTCGACAGTGACTTTGAAGTTTCGGCTTAGTTAGCCATCATCAGGTACTGCTTATCCTCTAAGACACTATATACCTTTTCCCTTGTATATAATGAAAATTAATTTGAATAAATCATCAATAATAAATATATCTAAGAATAAAACAATCAGGAAGACGTTTTAGGAAAATTACAGAACGAAGGCGGTAATTAGAGTAACAACTTTAGAAAAACTTAAAACGAATCATTAGGGCATACAATTTCAGAATATGGTCTATTACATTATCTATTGTTGTTGTTGGCACTCCGTCGCTTACGATGTCGAGGGTTCCAGTTGATCCGATCAACGGAACAGCCTGCTCGTGAAATTAACGTGCAAGTGGCTGAGCACTCCACAGACACGTGTACCCTAAACGTAGTTCTCGGGGATATTCAGCGTGACACAGTGTGACAAGGCTGACCCTTTGAATTACAGGCACAACAGAAACAGGAAGTAAGAGTGAGAGAAAGTTGCGGTGAAAGAGTACAGCAGGGTTCGCCACTATCCCCTGTCGGAGCCTCGTGGAGCTTTTAGGTGTTTTCGCTCAATAAACACTCACAACGCCCGGTCTGGGAATCGAAACCGCGATCCTATGACCGCGAATCCGCTGCCTTAACCAATGGGCCATTGCGCCTCCACTCATTATCTATTACAGAAAAGGAAATCGACCTATGGTCTTTTTTGGGATAGGAAAGTAGTCAATCGCATTAATCAAGCTTATTGATGTTGGTCTGGTAAGTTATTTCAAGGTTAGGTATAGTTAGCATACAGGAACGATTTGTTCTTAAGATATCTGTATCTAACGATTAATTTATCACGTTGATTGTAGTCAAGTAGTACGGAACATACCAGATACACAGTTCGCACTAAGTACCACCACTACATTTATATGGATGTGTATTAAATACGATGGATCAAACAATTTTAACATCCAGTGTTACTATCAATGACAGAATGTACAAATTTAGCTAATGATGTATTATTAACCTTAGTTTTTATGTGTAGGTATAGACCTGTGATTATTTCAACGAAGTTTAAACAAGGAAAACGACCAAGCTTTCATATTGCTTCACATGATATATATATATATATATATATATATATATATATATATATATATATATATATACATACATATATATATATATACACACACACATATACACACACATAATACTCACCTAAACCCCCAAACCCCCCACTCATGTACTTATATATACGAAATACTTTCCTGAGAAGAGTACCGAAGTTTAATGGTTTTGCATGTCATATCCACGTTAAGTAAGAGATATAGAATTCTACTCTGACCTAATACGGCTTCCGTTGCTTATAACGAATTTTTACCCTGCCTGGCGACTACTTGTGACCACAGTGACTTCTTAATTCCTCTTTTATCAGAAGAGGTTAAATTTGCTCCAGCATGCAGTTGCTAATGAATATTTGCTACAGATGACGTTCATGGAAGAAGAAATCTAGATATAGTAATTCCACCGCTGCTGCTGGAAGCCGACGTTTGCTACTGATATACTTCTGTTTTAATTTTGCGCTATACCTCTATTTGAGATGCTTTCTTAGACGAGTGCCGCAGTTTTCTGGCTTTCTGCAGCAGATCCATATAGAATGATACACACACACACACACACACACACACACACACACACACACAC
>NC_068984.1:107934899-107940682 GCF_001194135.2 Octopus bimaculoides | reverse complement strand
CACACACACACACACACACACACAAACACACACACACACACACACACAGTTATAATGGCATACATGTATAATAAATACACTATTATATTAACACGCACAAACAGTCAGATAAATAACAAACATACGAATATATGTATATATATATATATAATGTGAGAGAGTTAGGGGTTGGGTGTTCAACCCACTAAGGGATAGTATCTATCCAGTATACTGCTGGGAGGGTACCCAATTATTGCTACACTAGTGCTATACTAGGTACAATCAGTGGGAGCGGGTAAAAGTGGAGGTGTATCCCGTTGAATTCATTAATTTAATTCATAGCAAAAGTGACAAATATATATATATATATATATATATATATATATATATATATATTTTGATTTCAAATTATGGCACAAGGCCAGAAATTTTGAAGTAGAGGGTAAGTCGATTACATAGATCCTGAAAGAACGTAAGGCGGAAATTGAACTCGGAATGTAAAGACGGACGAAATGCTACTAAGCATTTTACTCGGCATGCTAACGATTCTGCCAACTCGCCACCTTATTTGGCTATTAAAATATATCTTTTAACTTACGTTCAATGTTTTAGGAGTTGCGATTAAAATCCATCAGCAAAATATAATATTTGAGAGCAATCTTTTGGTGAATTCATGTAAACACTGCCATTGCATCACCGCTTAATGAGAAATTTCCAGTAAACAACAAACTGGCAAATTTGAATTCACAAGAATTTTCCGACATTTTCATCTTCAATTTCATTTTCTTTTTCGTTAACCCATTTTTTCCTTTGTCTCTTTCCTGACTGCTAGTTATTATCATACATGGCTCAATGAATAAAACAACTTCAGAACATTTTCTGAAAATCAATAGTTTCCCCTCACTTTGTGTTTCACTAGCTCATTTTTCCATTGACTCAAACTGCCCCTCTCTTTCTCTTTAAAAAAAAAATTGTAGTATTTGAATATGAATGACGTTTTGTGATTGAACTGAAATACGATTCACCCATATTAAGGAAATGTATCATTAGTTTTATGTATTTATTAGTATTGTTTACTGATTAAATTATTGCATTTGGCATTTAGTCGGTATTGTTAACATTTACCTAAAACTTTCTTTTTAAGTATACCCAATCAAATATTATTCATTTAATATTTTTACATATGCATCCTTCAAACGCTTCTTCTTGCTTTCGTTTTCTAAATAATCTTCTTAACGGTTTTTTGTTTCATTGCTCAGATTTTGTTTGCGAATCGGAGATGTAAGACCCAGAGTCACATAGCTAAAAGATCCAACTTATAAAAGTATTTTGGTCTTCTACTTTCAGTATGGAATACACTCTTCTCTATACTGAAGTATTTGCATGGTAGAATTAATAAAACAAGGCTTTATCAGAGAATAATGAAAAATTTACTTCTATTAACAATAAAGAGTTTGTTTTCGTACAATTTGAGGCCGTTGAAAGGAAGTGTTATTAATAAAAATAACTTTTCATTGACTTTAAAGAATTTAATTTCATCTAAGTTTAAAGTGCTAGATTATGTAAGTGATATATCTAAACAAGATATAGGCAATATTTTATTACCAAAAATTTATTATAGTAAAATAATTGTCAACATTTTCGCTAAATATTTATATTATATATTTCCTGACTCTATGTAATTCTTGTCCATTCATACTGCGCACGACTAAGTGTCCATGGTCTATGAAAAACTTCTCCCAAACCTGAGTATTTCCTCAAAAGTTCTAAAATAAAATTCTGATCGTTGTGAATAATTCCGATGCATCGTAGACTCTCATAATGGAATTTAGTACTAATTCGTCTGTTTCCTTTTAAGTGAAGACAAATTTTCAGGGCACAAAATAGTTTTGAATTCACGAATATATTAATAACAGATTCACTGATGAGCACAACGGTGTTGGTGAAGACTAGAGTTTTGAGGAACAGGTGTTTAGTTGGAAAGGGATAAAAATGAACAATAGATAGATAAATAGATAGATAAATGACAAACCCGGTGTAACTATTCCTGATGTTTTATCATGTAATATGATTTGATATACGAGTCTACTTTCATGGTTGAATACTCTCTTTTCTACATCTTCTTCACACCTAAGCGCTTGCATACGCCTATCACTACCTTCTCCGATGAACACTTAGAAGTGGGCAGATTTACAGTATTGTTTGTCACTAATTGTTTATTGCTACGCCATCTATTACTGACATACAATTTTTTCATACAGAAAGGGGTTTATGAAGTATAAGATTCCCTTTAAATATATTTGAATCTAGTATATAGTTGCTTATTAATCCTACATATGGTTGTACGAGCGTTGACTACCATATATTTAAAGGTTTAACTTACATTTGTGATCTTTAAGAATAATTTATGATGTTCTTAGGGTTAAATATTCTATTCTGTTGTTTATGTTATGGGCCATAGTTATATAGTTAACTTCTAGTTTAACAGTGTGCTGTTGGTACCAGATTTTTGGGAATATTGATTATGTTACTAATTTATAGTTTATCGTATGCGATTTTGTCAGTGCTATAAACGTTTTTGTTCTTACTCGATTAGAAATGGAAATTTAACCTAGAATTATGTAAACATGTTCAATTCTTATCTAAAAAGTTTTTAAAGCTGTTGTAGACTTCCTTAAATACTTCTTTTTATTTATCAAATTACAAAGATATGTTTGTAATAGCTCGACTTATTTGCTGTTTTATATCTATTGATTTAACTCCAAAGGTTTTGTCTGTACAATTCCCAAGTGTCCCTTTGTCGAAAAATACAAAAACATCATTTCATTCTTCTGATGTCTTCTAATCTGTCGAGAATAAAAGCCAGGTAATGTAGTTGATATGTCATGGAGATTTATTTGACGGAAAAATATAATAGACAGTGTCCTGTATTCAGCTTAGATTTATACTACTGCATGCAGTGTTCATCGGAAAAAGTAGTGATAGACGTATGCAAGCGTTTAAGTGTGAAGATGTATTCAATCATGAAAATAGATGCGTATATCAAGTCATATTGGAAGATAAAATCTCAAGAAAAGTTACACCTAGTTTGTCATCTATCTATCTGTCTACCTGTCTGTCTGTCCGCCTGTCTGTCCGTCTGTCTGTCCGTCCGTCCGTCCGTCTGTCTGTACATACATTTACAGCTCATTTTGCCTGTTTTGTTCATCTTTTTATATTTCGTCTTTTCTTTATTTCTTTTTTCAAGTTAGCAAATATTCATACACACCAGAATATTTATTTTGCTTACAATGTTATATTCTTTTATTTTTTTCTTTTATTCTTTTACTCGTTTCAGCTATCTGACTGCGGCCATGCTGGATCACCGCCTTTAATCGAAGAAATCGACCTCAGGACTCATTCATTGTAAGCCTGGAACTTATTCTTTCGGGATTTTTGCCGAACCGCTAAGTTACGGGATGTAAACACATCAACATCAGTTGTCAAGCCAAGGCGAGGGAACACACATACACATACACACACATACGCACACACACACGTATGTATATACGACGGACTTCCTTCAGTTTCCGTCTACCAAATCTACTCATAAAGTTTTGGTCGGGCCATAGCTATAGTAGAAGACACTTGCTCAAGGTGTCACGCAGTGGGGATAGACTCGGAACAATGTGGTTGAGAAGCAAGCTTCTTATCACACAGCCACATCTACGCCTATTCGGTCAATATTTACTAAAAACTTATCTAGGTAGACAAATATAATTATATCTGTATAACTAGACAAATTTTTATTAAATCTAGAAATACGGTCTATTAAGACTATTACATTTAGTTTTTAAAAATATCTCTCTTATGTTTCATTAAAAAAAAAAAATCTTTCGAAAATCGGAAGAGAGAAATTCTGGGTAACGATTCGTGAAATTTCAGTCCCCTATAAAATATAATACACTACGTTTAGTGCTGAGTACTCTCTTTCACATTAAACATCCTCGATCACTTCCTTCCATATCCTACTCGTTCTTCCCCAATAGCCCCAAAAGGTTGAGTTTTGTTTCCTATTCTCTTCCTTCTATGCATCAATCATATTTTCCCCCACTTCCTCTACTTCCAACTACCACCACTTTTATGCAGATGACACGGCCTTTAATTTTTCCTTAACTTTTCTCGACCATGCATCTTCCATATACACGCTCCACACCACACACGTAACATGCAGTGATTCGTCAAACGGAGAACTTAAGAGTATCCTTTAATAAGGTCATGCCCGTCTTATTCTTTAACAGCAAAAGACTGAGTTACTACTTGTAATAAGAACACTCCCTCATTCCTAAACATGAGCGACACTCAGTTAAAACTCATCTCCCCAAACACTCTTTCTCTTCAGAATCAGAAAATATTTCAGCCTGCAATACTTGTTGATGTACTACGAGGTCCGAGGAAGAACCACAGTAGAGCACTATTTCAACTTCTGGAACGATGATGCTATTACACACCCAGAGAAGATTCTCGCAGCTGATTCGCATTGAATCACTAATGGACTCACATCAGCCTCTTGGCTTCAAGCGTGCTGTCTCTCCTCTGTCTTTTCTATCACTACTATAATGCATTTTATTCCTCACTGCAAGCTAGTCTCATACTTCACACTTCTACTACCCAAGCACGCCAACCTACTAGTCTTTCTCCTTCTCCGTGCCCCATGGTACGTCCATATTGTCTTCGCACTAATGACAACACGCAAACTTCATCCCCAGAATATAGGTCTTTCTGGAATCTCCTCTCAGTTCACGTCTTTCCTGCAACTATTGACTTGCAACAGTCGAAAGGAAGCAATAACGGCATCTTACCTTCACCAGTCTTGGAGTTTCTGCAAGGTTCATGAGTTCGAAATGTTTAATTAACAAGTTTTATTGATATATGTTTTAATATAACTGGGAGTACTAGGTGTACCAGCAAAACTGTACCAGCAAAACTGTACCGTCACGCTTACAAATTCTTAAAATTTCATCGAACCAATAAACTAATTGATTTGAAATTTTCCATGTTTTCTCGCAAAGACGTCTAGCCGGACTAATGCCAGTTTTTGTAAGAATCAGTGAAACACCCATTGAGATAATTAGCTAGAAAGCGAACAGGCTGAAATCGTTTTGTGCCAGCCTCACCATGTCTTCCCAACTGAGTAATGTTGAGAGGGCTACGTATGTATGTATGTATGTATGTATGTATGTATGTATGTATGTATGTATGTATGTATGTATGTATGTATGCATGTATGCAATGCATATATCTATGTGTACGTGTCCTTGTGTTTACATTATATTTTTCTCCACTACCACTTTACAGAACCGAAGTCGGTTTGTTTAAGTTCTGTTATTTAGTGTTTCGGCCAAAAAACAGACCGATAGAATAAGTACCAGATTGAGAAGAAAGCACTTGAATCAGTTTATTAGAGTTAAAACCCTTCAAGGCGGTGCCCCAGTATGGTCGCAGTCCATTGACAGAAACATGCAAAAGATAAAAGATGAGTGTAAGTGTGTATGTATATGTGCGTGCATAAGCGTGTATAAATGCAATGGTGCATATATGTTTATTTGATTGAACACACAGAGATATATGTAATTGCTTATGCAATTGTGATCATATATTATGAATAATGGTTTAGTTAAATACGTAATTGTCTAGACATTGATTTCTGATTTCCATTTTTATTATATTTTAAAGAGACAATTGATCAATAGTCGAGCAATAAATAACTCAACAACCACCGGCATTGTATATATATATATATATATATATATATATATATATAT
>NC_068984.1:107932208-107934786 GCF_001194135.2 Octopus bimaculoides | reverse complement strand
TGTGTGTGTGTGTGTGTGTGCGTGTGTGTGTGTGTTTGTGCGCGCGTGTGTGTGTGAGTGTATGAGCACATGTGTGTCTGTGTGCCAGTGCGTGCGCACGTGTGTGTATTTGTGAGTATACACACATATATATGTGTGTGTATGTGTGTGTATGCATAATATATACATATATACAGGTGTGCATCTATCTATCTGTCTGTCTGTCTGCTTGTCTGTCTGTCTGCCTACCTGCCTATCTGTCTATCTATCTATCTATCTATCTACGAGGTCTGGTCAATAAGTATCCGGACTGTTGCTATAGTAACGAAGTTAAAGCATGCAGAGTGAAGCCACTCAAAGTCTGCTGCGCATGCGCTCTTGGTTTTATCTCACTTCCGCTGTTTACAGCAGTGTTTGGAAGGAAGGTATGTAGCGTGTGATCTTCGCACTGACCTTGGCATTGACATTCGCATTGACCTTGTCATGGCGATAGTTGTTCAGAGGCCAACGCAAAGTTGCAGAAAGTGTATGAAGTGGATTGTATGAGTCACACACAAGTGTACGAGTGGTTCAGACGTTCCCAAGATGGCCGAAAAAATGTCGATAGTGACGAACGTTCTAGGAGGTCTACAACCGGCAGAACTGAGAAGAACATCGCAGATGTGCATGCAGCTGTGAGGGGAAATCGTCGAATCACCATCCGTGAGTTATCAGAGGATGTGCAGATTAGTTACGGTTCAGTTCAATCCATTATCACTGAAGATTTGGGATGAGACGCGTGTCTGCTAAGTTTGTGCCAAAAATGCTTTCAGCTGACCAAAAAGACACTAGGTTTTGAGTTGCACTGTGGTCGAGTACGATGAAAACTTAAAAAAAAAAAATATTAAGCAGGTCTCTGAGCAGGTATCGCCAATTTTTTGGCAAAATTTGATGCAGACTCTCTGCTCAACGTTCTCTGTCATGGTCAATGAGACGATCACACGCTACACACATTCCTTCCAAGCACTGCTGTAAGTAGAAGTGAGCTAGAACGTTAAAACTTAACGCGCATGCCCAATAAATTTCAAGATCAATCTGTGCCAAGCAGCTTTACTCTGCATGCTTTAGCTTCGTCACTATGGCAACACTCCGATACTTATTGATCTAAGCATAATTAAATCTAAAAACCAGCTAAGAGGGGAACAAACAGGTTCCTAGTGAGAGTGCTACATAACTTTTAATTTAAGAAAATTTCCTTGGCAGTTAGATGAGCTAATCGCAACTTTGTTGTAGCTATTAGCATCTGTGCATTTGAAGAGAAGATAACTTCTAGAATTTAAGAATAACTTCATGGTCGAACGAACATGCTGAAGCAGAAATGATAATCTAGTCTTTGTTTTGGTGGCGGGTGACAGGTTTGGACGAAGATCAGTTTGTCCCTTATTACTGAGTTTGTTTATTCAACCGTGAATTTATTTTAATTTCTTGAAATTATCTCTCCTTCTCACTCAGAATTGCTAAAAATTACTGCCTGTTAGGTTCTGTTTACTTTCTGTGTTCGTCAGGAAAATTTTTTCACACTTGCGTATATCTATACATATACATGCACTACAACAATACAGATACACGTATACTCTACCGTATACTCTCTTCCAGCTCATCACCTTTTTAAATAATAATAACAAAACAACAACATCTATCTATCTATCTATCTATCTATCTATCTATCTATCTAAATGTACATATGAATGTTTATATGTATATATGTAAACATGCACGTACTACGTATGTATGTTTGTATGTTTGCATCTTTGTATGTATGTATGTATCTATCTATCTTCACATACATACACACATACATTTATAAATACATACATATATAGATACATACATATATAAATACATACATAACTACATACATACACAC
Organism: Octopus bimaculoides; assembly: GCF_001194135.2. NCBI lineage: Eukaryota > Metazoa > Mollusca > Cephalopoda > Octopoda > Octopodidae > Octopus > Octopus bimaculoides. The sequence continues at coordinate 107,932,901 of NC_068984.1, read as the reverse complement.
ATACATACATAAATACATACATACACTCAAGAATATACGCATACAACAGCCTAGTTCAAATTGTCCAAGGCGATATAATTATTGTGTTACATAGGTTAGTCAACAATGGAATGAGGAAAATAGTGATGTATAGACTCTGCGAAAGTTTAAATAGAGAAAATGATAAGCAATTTATACACAACATACCTGACGCAATTGTGACTTTAAAAAATACAAGCAAAGTAACTTAATAATTCATGTAGTATTACCATGTGGCTATTGAATCACACGTAACTTGTATTGATTTAGCTTATTATTTCGAATCAGTAAAGCATGTAATAAGAATATTCACCATCCCATTGATAATTGGTAGGAACAGACTGATAGATAGACGGATCTTTATAGACATTAATAAATTACAAATAAGTATAAACTTTGGTAAGTTGTAGAATAGCACGAGAATCTGTAAAGTAATATGACATAGTTCTTTCCTAAATATTTTCTTCAGCTTTATATATTGCATTATTTTGTTGCACAGACACTTTTAGTTATATTGCATATCGTGGAATACAATGTTACATTTTGTAAGCACGTTTACAAGGTTTAGCATTTCTGATATAAAAAAGGAATATCTTTATGCACACACACACACACACACACACACACACACACACACACACACACACACACACACACACACACACACACACACAC
>NC_068984.1:107925051-107931352 GCF_001194135.2 Octopus bimaculoides | reverse complement strand
ACACACACACACACACACACACACACACACACATATATATATACATAGATATGTAAACGTACACATATGAATACACAGATACATATATGATATAGCTGAAGGAAAAGAAAAACTACTCACGTGTTGTTGACACTGGTCCACCACCACCACCTAAAGGGAAAGACAAAAATAGAACGAAATATTAGTTGTTTGTGTTTTGGGTTCAAAGCAAAACATATATCTTAGACAAAATTATATAAAAAAAATTATCTTTAACATTTAGGAGGATGAGCAGCCATTGTCAGAAACGATGAGAAACCATTGTCAGTTTCTCAGTGATAGACAGAAAAGCTTATTCTCCAACCCGAACTAAATACTAAGCTAACAAAAAATTGGACTCCATCAAGGACAGCCAAGGGACATGTAGTGGCGTCAATCTAGGCGATGCATTAATTATATCACCAAACAAAAGATACTGTAATTTCGACGTGCTTTCTTACAGTTTTCTTCGACACACAAGGACAAGTATTGCGTCGAAAGAAAGCTGTCAGAAAACCCTTCTTTAAACGGACTGTCAGATGGATTTCAAATCTACGCAGAGAGTGTGAAGTAAACTTCTTAACTGTACACAACATAACCTTTTATGTGAACATATTTGTTATAATTAGAGAAATGGGAGGTACTATGAAGACAAATATATTTAAGGGCCAAAGCTGCTTCACTTAGACAATTTTATCGATGTTTAGATGTAGGACGAAAGTAATTATTAGATTCAAATTTTGGCACAATGCCTGCAACTTAGGAGGAGTGAGTAAATCGATTACATCGACCCCAGTGCTCAATAGGTACTTATTTTATGGATCCTGAAAGGATGAAAGGCGAAGTCAGCCGCGGCAGAATTTGAACTCAGATTGTTAAGACGAATGAAATGTCGCTAAGCATTTTGCTCAGTGTGGTAACGATTCTGCTAGCTCGTCACCTTATATGATAGATTGTTGTTGGCACTCCGTCGCTTACGACGTCGAGGGTTCCTGTTGATCCGATCAACGGAACAGCCTGCTCGTGAAATTAACGTGCAAGTGGCTGAGCACTCCACAGACACGTGTACCCTTAACGTAGTTCTCGGGGAAATTCAGCGTGACACAGTGTGACAAGGCTGACCCTTTGAATTACAAGTACAACAGAAACAGGAAGTAAAAGTGAGAGAAAGTTGTGGTGGAAGAGTACTGCAGGGTTCACCACCAACCCCTGCCGGAGCCTCGTGGAGCTGTAGGTGTTTTCGCTCAATAAACACTCACAACGCCCGATCTGGGAATCGAAACCGCGATCCTATGACCGCGAGTCCGCTACCCTAACTACTGGGTCATTGCGCCTCCACTATATGGTAGAAATAATGATCAATACACAAATGAGGTATGATATAAACATAATATATTTAGTGACCAAATTGATATGGGAGCTAAGGCTAAGGTTTTACTTTATTCAAACCACCGTCATCTACTGAATATTTAGTTGTCCGATAAAACATATCAAAGAGCGAAATGAAAGTAATTAGGGGCAAAATGAATGCACTTTCTGAACAAACCATATATTAGATGAAGGGTGGCAGAAATAATTGCAGTTGCTGAATAACACTGTTCAAAGAGATTGTCAATCAAAGATTTACTGGTTGGTTTAGGGTTATTCCACCTTTGATATCAAATGAGTCCTTTCCTTATATAAGACTGTAGGATGCGCTTTCAGGAAGACTTGGAGGATATTTCTAGGAGGTCAACTGACTTCTTAGATGCCTTTCTTTCAGACCTCTTTGGTTTCCTTCTTTTGGTATCCCTCTTTGGTCACTCTTTTCGACTTCTATTTATGGTCTCTTTGTCTGGCCCCCTTCTTTGGTCACCATTTTTGGCCACCCTCTATAGTACCGTTTTTTAAACTTCCTCTTCGTTCCTCCTTCTTTAACCTCCCCTTTTAGTCTTCTTTTCTGGCTTCTCATTTTGGTCTCTCTTTTTAGTCTCCCTCCTACAAGCTCAATGGGCTATTTACAGGGATCTAAGTAGGGGTTAAAAGCAATCAAGATGTCATTACTGGTAATCGGAGAACATGATTACTGCCTTTCCGCCCTCCTTTAAGCCATTAAAAATGTTTTGTTTTGGAGAAGCTAATAATCAAAAACGGATATTTGCCACGGAACTTTTAAAATTTGTTTTTAATTGATAAAATATGTACAAATTTAAGATTATCTTGAAATTATACTTTATAGGAAATAGAGATTGACAGTTTATTCAAACACAAAGTATCGTTTATTGATTTTGAATCTTTCAAGATGTTTGATACGTTATACTCTATCCATGAAGCCAGATCAAAGATGGATTGAAATTTGATAATGATGATATAATAATAATAATAATAATAATAATAATAATAATAATAATAATAATAATAACAATAATAATAATAATAATAACAACAATAATGATAATAATAATAATGATAATAATAATAATAATAATAATAATAATAATAATAATAATAATAATAATAATAATAATAATAATAGGAAGATCAAAGATGTGGTATGGTAAAATCTCAGGGGGAGTTACTGAGAATGAAGATTGCAAAATCTTGTGGGATGTAATGATTCAGTGTGGCCATCAGATTAGACATTGGAAACCTGACGTTGTTGAAGTGAGCAGAAAAGAAGAAAATAACATGCCCGATAATCGACATAACATGTCCTGGTGACAACAAGATCGAAGAGAAAGAAGAAAAAAGTGAACAACTATGATGAATTGATGTGGGAAATATGCAGGTTGTGAACAATGAAGAAAGTCGACGTGATACCAATAGTGATTGGTGCGCTTGGAAGCATCAGCATTCTACTACCAACGTGGCTCAAAGAAATTGGTACGAATGTGAAGACAAAACACTTACAAGAGTTCTCTGCAGGATTCTTGAGGCATGATCAGCAAACAAGAGTCACCCTAGTCTGCTGGCTGTGGGCACCTGACAATTCCCATCATACCCCAAAAAATAAACTAAGAGTTTTCATAAAGACATCATTTCTACTATAGGCACATGGCCTGAAATTTTTAGGGAGGGGTCTAGTCAATTACATCGATCTAAGGGCTCAGCTGATACTTGTTTTATCGATCCAAATGGATAAAAGGCGAAGTCGACTTCGGTGGAAACTGAACTTAGAACGTAAAGACAGAAGAAATGCCGCTCAGCATTTTGTCCGGCGGGCTAATAAAAATACTTACAGTATCCACAAGTCTTCCGGCAATTGATCAGTGCAAAGTCTTTGAATTTTCCTTGACATATCTGGGTTCCTGCACTTTGGCATACACTTCCAAGATCCTTGCAAACTGGATTCGATGTACACTGCACTTGTGGACAACAGCTGTTGTTGACATATACCTTTTGACAGTTGGAAGGAATGGAGAAATATTGGTTACATCTGAAAGAAAAATTGACAGTTTTATATATCAGGCAGCAAAATCCCATCTCGTTTTTTCATTATCCGCTCTCATTTTAACTAAATTTACTCACCTCGATTGACATTTGAATTGTTGCTTTTTAGCATTTGTACAGTCGCATTCCATTTCACAACCAACGTTCCAACTGTCACCTTGATGGTAGGTTGTGTGATTGAACAAACAAACATCTGAAAGGAAAAGAAAAGAAAATCAAATGAAATAATTACGTTTCTGTATTTGTTTTGTAAGAGTTCTGATGTTCAATCATGCGTCGAAACAAATATCGTTATATTTCGAGATGGTCATTTTTTTTTCCCAAATAAACACACGCACTATATAGACATTTTTCACTTCAGCTTCAGGAGAGGAGGAGACATGCGGGATGGAGAGTCGCTGAAGAGGTCACAGAATTTGTGACGAAAGATTTTTGACATAGGATACTAAAATAAGGATAATAATAAAGCTGAAGTGAAGAACGAGTATATAGTATGTGTTTATTTGGCAAAAAATGACCACCCTGAAATATAACAAATGAAATAATGATTTATGAGTAAAGTGAAGGCAACAACTGTTTGTGAAGAAGAGCACAGCTAATTACATCGACCCAATATTTAACTGGGACTTCAGCTACGGTTACCGAGTAGCTAGCCTTTCATAGCAACTAAGAAGAGATTGTTCTTATATCAGGCAGCAAATAGTTCTTTAGTGATGTACACAAAGCTTTGTCAAGCTGGAATTAATTAGAGGTGCACTAAGTGGCGTTGAAGGAAACAGGCTTTTAAAATCGTATTTAACATGTTCGTGTACACTAAGGCACAAAATAGCTTCACTGCAGAAGTTATCTCGTGAGACTACACACATACATATAGATATATGCATATCTATATATATGTGTATACATATATATATATATATACATATATATATACATACATACATACATATACATGTATATACATACATACATATACATGTATATACATACATACATATACATACATATACATACATACATATACATACATACATATACATACATATATATATATATATATATATATATATATATATATATATATATATATATATATATATATATATGCATAAATGTATTCGGGGCGGTGTCCCAGTATGGCCATAGTTTGGTTACTGAAACAGGTAAAGGACAAAGGATATACTGTACACACACACACACACACCCGATGGATTCTCCTGTCGAAGACGGCTCATGAGCAGCCAGCTTTTGCCGAGCAACCTACACAAATGTTTTGTTTATAGTGAACAAATGTTCGTGCCGCACGTTAGCTTATTCACTCCATTAAGTTACTAAAATGGATTAAAATGTATTGTGCGAAATGTCCTGACTTTGCTGCAATCGAATGCCTGAAACTAGCTGAAAGAATAAACGAATATATATTTATACAGTTCTGGAGTGACCGCTTCAAAAGAACATGATTAGGTGAATTAGAATAATGAAGCCAAAGTGCTAACTTTCAGTATCATTATGTTAGATTGAAAACAATGAGTGCGACAAAAAGTAGCCGTAGCTGAAGATGCATAACAACGAAGAAATGCATGCGGTCAACGGTCTGATGGCATTATTCAGAGTTCAATGGTGTATTTTTATGAATGATGTTTGACTTTCAGTCTTGCGGGTTCATCAAAATAAGGTACCAGAATTCAGCTCAATCAGAAGGAACAGAACAATTTGGAAAAATTAATAGAGATTTTATGTATGGGATTGTAATATAATACTATGCTAGATGAAAATAAATACTTACTTTGTTGAGAATTTATTGGACGAGGAGATCTGCCGAACCCGTTTCTGAGACTTCGTAATGGAACAAGTTTATTCGAAGATTGACAATCAGGCATTTTGCAGCATTTTGGATCTTTCGGATCAGGTTTTAGTTTGCAAGTTGTAGGGATACTTGAATAACCGGGACACCTGAAATATACATTGATAGATAGATAGACAAAAATGCCCTCAATTCAGCGAGAGACAAATAGCATTTAATGATGAGCTACTTCAAGTTTTATGCTCGGATAGTCTAATCTATTATTTGAGCCTGAACAGTTGTTGGATCGTCGCGGGTACGTTATACAGGCCCATCCAATTTATGACACAATCTGAACATGAAACTTGAAGGAGCTCACGTATATATTCCGTATTCATTCATTTGCATATATATATATATATATCGGCTGAGCGCAACTTATATGCATGTAAACTAATATACTTTGTGCGTAAATGAGTTGTATGACTACTACTAGTGAGTTTAGAGCTCTGCGCCTGTAGATTATCATCATCCAGTTTGGTTCCAGTATAGTAGTTTAGTTACTACTATACTTTGTAGTGTTACTGGTTACGCTATGCAGAGCAAATGTAGAAGAAATTATATTAAACACATGTTTATATAATTTCTTCTTACGTACGTAAGAATTTTAAAAAACCGCTGCTTCGGATGTTCCAAATGGATTTGGATGCAAAATTTGTTTCAACATACGAATTCACTTCAAGAATCTTGCCAACCAGGTCATTAAGGTCCAATGAGACGTATTTAAAACCAAGCGCTTTATAGACGTGAAACCTTGGACTACCCTATGAACCGGCCATACCTATCTATCTTGTGAAAGGGAAGCGTTCCGATGGTTAGGCGATCGATTTGCTGTCAACACCCGCTAAATGGAGGGGTAGGCATGCCGTGGTTGATGATGCGCAGACATGTGCTGAGACTGCGACATCTCCGGTGCTTCATAGACGATTGTGAACAGGTGTGGTCGCCGTTTGTGCAGCACGCTTTCCCGTAGCTCGTCTCCTTGGCCGAACTGCGGTTGTGGATCAAACA
>NC_068984.1:107924295-107924702 GCF_001194135.2 Octopus bimaculoides | reverse complement strand
AATCACCAAAGATCCCTGGCCTGGCAGTGCTATCGAAAAGCATTACCTGTTCGGGATAAGCTCTACAGGCACGGCTCAAGACACATCGGACCGACTTGCCCGAGATGCAGTCAGAGCGACGAACCCGTTCTGCACACACTCGTGCAGTGTCCAACCATTTCGGACCTGTGGGCTTATGCCGAACGTCTGCTGTCACGTGTGGGACGAGTCCGCCTGTCGGCCGACTCTGTCCTGTCGATTGCTCCGCCACCTTCCCTCAACTGGGAAAGCAAGGCAGTTTTCATCGTACTGGTGGCCATGGTGAAAGAATGTGTGTGGTGGCCAATCGCTCATCAACCTTTTCAAGTATCACTTGAAAAGGAAGGTGAGAATGGAGAGGCAGTTTTTGTCTCGTGAAAGTTTCAAAA
>NC_068984.1:107920137-107924043 GCF_001194135.2 Octopus bimaculoides | reverse complement strand
AGAGAGAGAGAGAGAGAGAGAGAGAGAGAGAGAGAGAAAGAGAGAGAGAGAGAGCACTTTGCTCTCATGTGTTTATTCCCTCCCTGCTTGAGGTTATCGTGGTCTTTTCTGTAGTTTTTTCTTTCCACGGATAAACCTAATCTTGCTTCTTACATTTTAAAAATTTCTTCTGTGATATACGACCACTTTTGATCGCTTTTTTTTCTCGACCCTTTTGATTGGAATTTTACTTTTTTTTTTCTTTTTTTCCCCCTTTTTCTTTTTCATTTTCGAAAAGAAAAGCTCTACATTTGTATTTGTCCCCTCTGTGTTCAGCCCTGTGTGGCCAATAAAGAAAGTTACCTACCTAACTACCTACCTATCTATCTATCTATCTATCTATCTATCTATCTATCTATCTATCTATCTATCTATCTATCTGGAAATAATATAAAATATATCGGTAAAGTGTGTCAACATAAGGTCGCTGTTCTATCCAGAACTATGTTACTACCTGTTCTGGATAGAACAATCACCTCATGTTGGGAAATAAACTTTACCGTTACTACTCATATCTCATTTAGAGATTTTAAAACTAGCCATTTTGCTCGTATAATATATATCGAATGATGTCTATGTAGTTACGTTGTAAAAATATAAGTTGTGAGCAAACGGTCGAAGTGTCGCTAACTTCACCAATCAGTTACCGAAGTTCTGAAAGATATATCGACAAACAGAAAATGTGAATGAGCTGTTACTAGCATAAGTCTGTACATAATGATACCATCGTAGGTGCCAACACAAAGCTATTTTGAATAAATGTGTCTCAGGAAATCTTATAACACGATGCTACCAATGGACTGTGTATATATATATATATATATATATATATATATATATGCGTTTACAGAAATCATATATCGTATGTCTAATAGAAATATGTTATCTCTCCGCTAAAATATATCCTGTGAATAAACCAGAGACACATGAGAACGAGTGCAGTCCGCTTAGTTCCATATTTCTTAAAGGTCGTTAAGAACCGATTAACCCACCTTTCAATACTTGATCTCTCTATCTCTCTCTGTCTCTCTCTCACACTCTCTATCTGTTTATATGCGTGTATGTGCGCGTCTATTAAACATTACACATACGATGGTGTGTGTGTATACACATACATGCATGTATATATATGTATATCTCTGTACGTATATACATGCATGTATATATATATATTCTTATATTATGTATATATATATATATATACGTATGTGTATATATCTATATCTTTATCTGTTTGTCTGTCTGTCTGTATTTATACTGAGAAACTTGTAGGCTTGAGCATCTCGAATAAAAGGAAGTGGCATCAAAAAGTTATTGGACTGTTCTGTAGCGTGCCAACAGATAGCAGCACATTGTTGCATGCGCAGTGAGAGCTAGCAGTGACCTTCATGAGGCATTGTGCCGAGTGACATTACTTCGCAAGTTGTGCAATTTGTGTTTTTGTGATCACGTGTATTCTGTAGTCTGCAATTTTGTCATGGACAGGAACCAAGAGTCAACGTGAAATTTGGCATTAAATTTGGGAAGTCTGCTACAGAGACGTTGAGCATGCTTTGTCAAGCTTACGGCGACGAGGTAATGGGTCGTACGTAATGTTTCGAGTCGCTCGGGCGCTTCAAAGGTGGAAGAACATCTCTGGAAGACGATGGGCGACCTGAAAGACCTGCCACGAGCATCACCCTATGAAATGTGTTCCTGTGCATCGAGAGTTCATCCCTCAGGCTCAGAACGTCAATCGAGAGTTCTACAGCGACATTTTGAGGGAGGACATTCTGCGAAAGCGACCAGATTTGTGGAGTGCGAAGAATTGGATTCTTCACGACGACAGTAGATCCTGTCACCGAGTTCTCCGCACTCGTGAGTTTCTCGGCAAAAACAACATGGTTTCGTTTTCGCACTCGCCCTATTCGCCAGACTTAGTACCAGCAGACTTCCATCTCTCCCAAGATGAAAATGCAGCCCAAAGTTCGCCGTTTTAACAGAAAACGACTTCCAGGCCAGATTCCAAAAGTTCAGGAACGCTGGGACCAGTGCATTGCTGCACCACGTGACTTTTTCGAAGGAGATGATGTTAAAACTCAGGTAAATAAGTTATTTTTTTTTTATTAAACATAACTAGTCCCATAACCTTTTGACACTACCGCGTATGAATCTATCCTTTTTCTATCCTACTAAATTCCTATCCAAATCCGACTGTCAATGCATTAATTAATGTTTATTACAATTTATTCACCTAAAAGATTTCTTATCGCTTACATGGTTCATTGATAATTAATAATTAATAATCAATAAAAATAATAAAACGAAATTATACTTAATCACTACTGATCAATTATAAGTCGTGATCAAAGATGGTTGAGAATGTGAAGCATATCAGACTAAATAGTAAAAGGTTCGATGAATTATTTCCTAATAATTCCTTACATTTTAGACTTCGATAGGATATTGATTGGCGTCTTGTTCAGATTCCGGTGAAACTTTCCATTTAACTGAACAAATCTGTACAGTATCTTCTAAATTAAGTAAATATTAGCAGTTGTGCAGCGGACATGGCAAAGACATGAAATTATTTAGATTCGGCACTCTACGCAAATCCGCACAAATATTGTTTATCATGTGACAGGTATAAATATTTATATTATATATATATATATATATATATATTATACCAGATATATACGAATTTTATATATTATATAATAGATACACGAATGGTATACATGCATGTAAAGTAAAATATCGTTCAGAATCCACGTTAGAATATCAGAAAAACTGCTTTACAGAGATTAATTCTTCATCTTCTGAATTCAAATGCCACCGAGGACGATTGATTTATACTATTCTGGCATCGTTAAAATGAATATCCCGATACGATCGATTGTTCTCTGCTTTCAAGTAAGGATGATAACACATTGATGGATACCTTTAATATTAAGAACATAAAGGGACTGTATATATTACCAGTTCATGGCAGTGAGTTGGCACAATCGTCAGATAGAACACCTTGTGGGAGTTCTTCAACCTACAGTACAACAAATCTTCTTCTTCTTCTTCTTCTTCTTCTTCTTCTTCTTCTTCTTCTTCTTCTTCTTCTTCTTCTTCTTCTTCTTCTTCTCCAGGTTAGTTAATTATCGGTGCTACATCTATTTTCCTATTCACCTTTGCTAGTAAAATGTGATTTCGCTTTAACCTTTCCGAGGCAGCTAAGTAGGCGGCGACGTTGTTTCTTTGAGTTTTGTTCTCCTCAAATGACCCTTAGGACATTTCTGTAGAGATACATTCCCGGTGATTTTCTTTCATATGCTCCGCACCATGCCCCTTGCTTTTACGTCAATAAACCATTGAGTTAAAAGTGGTATCCCACCTACTAGTTTATCTATAATTGTTTAATTTAGTCAGATTACACACACATACACATACACACGCGCGCGCGCGCACATATGCATACATACTGTAGACATACATATACACTTCAAAATATTTTGAAATATTTTTAACTGAGGAAGGTTTTCGTAGTGGAAGCATTTCCGCTTATATATTACGCACACCTGAAACGTACGTATTAAATGATTTCAAAATATTATTATTACAGTACAAACAAGCCAGTTTAGACTCCACTTATGCTCTTATGCGGTTACTTTAAGGATTCTGGTATCGTCTATCGCTTCATAGCGTAACACGATATATATATATATATATATATGGGGTATAAAGGAGGAATAAAACTTAAAACGTAAGAAGATACGAGGAGGTGCTGAAAGGTTCCCGATTTCAAGAGTATCGTGAAAGGCCTGGATGAGGTGGGGTGGGGTGGGGCAACATTCCGAGTTCCTTTACATGTATATATATATATATATATATATATAT
>NC_068984.1:107917683-107919527 GCF_001194135.2 Octopus bimaculoides | reverse complement strand
TATATATATATATATATATATACAGCGTGCGGTGAATAATCTGTCGTCTAAATTACACAAATCGAAAATAAAACTGTCAACTTATTTTAACAGATATATTTACCAAAATTACGTAAAACTATCTTGAAATACTAAAGAGTAAAGTCATTCAATAAAATCGCCATTGGCTTAAACCATGGCCTTCAGACGACTTGGGAATCTCCTGCAACTCTTCTCGACGGTCTCTCCTTTTTAAGTCGGTAAATGCTGGCATAATCCTTGCCTTTGGTGTTATCTTTGTTCATCTTTGGTGTTATAAGGAATTTCCTTGGTCTCTCGATCAGCTGCGTCCTACACATAATAATCAATGGGGGTTGCATTCTGGGGAATTAGGTGGCTAGACGTTAGGGGTGATGTGGTCGCAGAAATTATCTTACTGGGTTTTCCTGCCTGTGTGACATGGTGCAGAGTCCTGTTGCCAGACATAGGGTCTACCAGGAGATACCCTCTTCACCCAGAGCAGCACTACCTCCCCTAGGCACTTGATGTAGGCCTCTGTGTACAGCATGTCGTTTCTATATTTCTGACAGAGTGAAAAGCGTCATGGTACTTTTTCACTCACAGAGGGTGCCTAACTGCCCCTACTATACTGTATAGTCAATGAAATCAAAATCAAAAGCAAACAATGCGCATTCACAAAATAAAAAATATTAAATATAAAATGGCGATACTTACCAATCGACACCCTGTATATATGACAAACAAGGTAGCTAGTTAGAGAGCCTCTATAAGAGGTGAAAGTGGTAACTATGCTGAAAAGTAATGTTTGTCGCCACATCAATATAGCTGTTCCACGTTACTACCACGTTCTTAGCAGAGGGTCTTCCTGGGCTTAAAAATGGAAGTGACATCGGATCAGCCATATTGATGTGGCGATAAATATTACTTATATATATGTGAGTGTGTTTGTCTCTTCTATATATATATATATATATACATATAATACCATTAGTTCCACAGTGTCTTATTCTACTGAATACCTTTCGTATGGTTGATCTCGTATGGTTGATCGTGATGTAGAGACACTTATATATGAGTCTACGTAGTGTCCAGAGACATAAGCAGTGAATACGCAGTGAATACTCACCTGTCGATACAGCTGTAATAACCGGTAGTGTCATCTTCACATGTACATCTCAAACTGCAGCCATCTTCCCAACTCTGACCTTTAGTGTACGACTGGCCTTTGTAATAACACTTCCCTGTCCAGAGAAACATTGATTGCCATGAGCAGAAGGTATTTTAACGTCAAAAACATACGATATAGTTACTGAATGAATATGAATGCATGTATGTATGTATGTATGTATGTATGTATGTATGTATGTATGTGTATGTGTATAAATGTATATATACGATGGACTGTCCCGTCGAATATGACGTATGAGCGTTCAGTTTTTGTCGAACGACATGCTGCACTAAGGATTTGTTTATAGAGATCAAATATATGTGACTTACATTAACTCATACCCTCCACCAAATCGACATTTGCTTGAACACCTGAACAGGTGGACGCGTCCACACGTCAGGTGTCGAAGTGATCACCGAGCACGCACCGTAAGTTGAAGTGCTTTGCTCAAGTCCGGTCTAAGAATTAAAACCACGACCTCACGATTGTGTGTACAGGACCCTAACCACTAGGTCATGCGTCCTCACCCATATATATATATATATATATATATATATATATATATGTTTATACATATATTTGAGAGACCTGCAAGATACGGATGTGGAGGTCTTCAAGACAAAACTCGACGCTTTCCTCTCCACGATACCAGACGAACCAATGGCTCGAAGTGAGA
>NC_068984.1:107907726-107916810 GCF_001194135.2 Octopus bimaculoides | reverse complement strand
TATATATATATATATATATATATGAACATATATATGGCGTATCTCTTGCCGTTTACGATAGGAAATGTTGTCCAGGTGATATGTTTTATATTCATTAATCATGTGTGCTCCACAGAAGTTCATTCTCTCCATCAAATTGACATTACCTGAAACGAAGTGTTTTTCTCAGGAACACAGTGTGCCGCTCAGTCCGGGAATCGAAGTATGATGTTTCGATCGTGAATGCAACACCTTGACGACTAGGCCATGTGCCTAATAACTAACTAAAGTGTTGATTTGTTTTTGTCATGGTCAAATTTTAACCGTTAGATTTGTTATTTTGTTATGTCAATAGCTTCGTGTTCTGAAGTGTGTGTGTTTGCATCAAAATATAAACATGTGACTTCTAACATAAAAATTATTAAAATACATGCGGACATATAAACACATATAAACCTAACGGACAAAATTTGACAGCGATTAACAAATCAATATGCGAGTGCTGAAACATGATAGTAACGGTCAAAGACCTTTAGTGTACGACTGGCCGTTGAAGAGTGTGCATGAATTCAATTAGCAAATAAGGAACAACACAAAAGCTTAACATATTCAACTGAATTCTTAATTATGAGATTCTCAAGGTCTAGAAACGTCATGCATAGATTTGGGAACTCTACAATTCCAAACCAACTGTAAGAATCTAATAAGGAAATATAAAAAATATAAAATATAATAAAACTTGAACATAATCGTTGTATCTAATGGAACATGCATTAAAGGAAAGCTGTTCCCCATATATATGAACAGTTTTTAGCATACATGGTGAACTTATGCACACACGCACACATATATATGTGTGTATATATTCACACACACGTACAGAGACGCGTGCACTCACAGATACATGTATTACAACACATTATAATGTCATTCACAGGAGGGTTGTGTAATTATTGTCGCATCCCTATTCCCAAATTCACTTCTCTAAATTATAGATACTAGATTAATATAAGTTTGTATAGGAACAAAAGAGAATTCAAAGACAAAAGAGTGTATATAAATTTTACGACATCAAAGCTGCCAGGACAAAACTAATAACAAGAATGATAATATTTTCCCTGTAGAATTTAAAAGCTCACTTTAAAATTTTTTTTGCACGTGTGCCAAGTGTATTTTCTTGTACTTCAACTACAGAAATGTTATGTTCTTATAGATGCTATCTTGCATATACAAGTGCATTAAAAACGTTTTCTTCGATGCTCTATCGACTCTACAATCCACCGTACTTAGATTTATTAGGATGATAATGATGATCAGGTTGAAAATAATAATTAATATAATTCCCTTTAAATAAGAACAAGAACAACATCATCAAGAAAAACAAGAACAGGAATAAGAGCATCATCAGCACATCTTCAACAACAAAAACAACACCATAATAATAATAATAATAATAATAATAATAATAATAATAACAACAATAACAACAACAGGAGCTCCGCGCTGAATAAGAACATGACTGTATGTTAAAACTTCTTTCAAAACATGAAAACAAGAAAACATCATACTCAGTAACAAAACAGGCAAAGGAATATCTAAGTGAATTCCAAATACAACAAATTCCAGAATTAGACGTACTGGAAACAAGCACAGAAAAAGCTAAGCGTATGAAAGCCCGTGCTAAAACCGCTGCCTTAAATATTCTTACTGATAGATGGCAAGAGAAACCTTTCAATGGCAAATACCCAAAGAGAGAGCTAATAGTGCCGATGTTGACAAAGCCCTTACTCATCAATGGTTAGTGGCTTCTGGCTTAAAATCAGAAACAGAAGGGTTTATAATAGTAGCCCAAGATCTATGCCTACCTACATGAAACGACTAGGCCAACATATTAAAGAACGGCAGCTGCCCAACATGTCGTGTATGTCAACAACAAAAGGAAAAATTGATTATGTTGTCTCCATGTGCGGTATTCTTGCGCCTAGAAAGTATCTCAACAGGTATGATAGAGCAGCACAATATATTCACTGGGTAATTTGCGACAATCTGGACCTGCCTCATGATAAAAAACTGGTGGGAACACAAACCAGCTGCAGTGCTTGAAAATGATCACATCTCACTCTGGAACTTCATCATTCAATCTGACAGAAAGATAGATGTGAATAAGCCAGACATTATATTGAAAGGCTTCAGACAAAAATCATGCCTTCTCATTGATATGACTGTCCTAATCGATATAAATGTGTCTGTCAAGACCTACCAAAAAACTGAGCAGGTATAAAGAACTTGAAATAGAAATTAGTAAAATGTGGAACCTCAAGACTAAAACAATACCTATTGTCAGAGGTGCCCTAGGAATGATAGCAAAAGGAGCTAGCTAAGATACCAGAAAACCCCAAAATGACAGAAATTCAAAAGATAGTGCTCATGGGAACTGCCTATAGCCTACGTAAAATATTGTCTGTGTTATCTCAAATTTGAACACAAACTCATAATTTTCTTGTTTTCTTAAACATTTTCTAGAACAATACTATGTACAAAACCAAATATATGACACCCTAGGCATAACACCAACATGAACTTCTAACTTGTCTCTTGAGGTCTCTGGGTGAGGCTTGGAGCCAACTTGTACAAATACAAAGCAAAAGTCAAACATATAATAATTATAGTATCCTACTACGTAAAATATTGTCTATATAATCCCCAAAACATTTTAATCTGTAAAGTGTTAAAATACTTTTAAATGTCTATAATAGCAAACACCTTTTACTGTCATCTTAACATCATACTATCATCAAATTACTATTAAATTACTTTTAAAACTTGTGATTTATTATAGGCACAAGGTCAGAATTTTAGGGAGAGGTAACTTGTCGACTATATCGACTCCAGTGCTTCACATGTACTTATTTTATCGTCCCTGAAACGGACGAAAGGCAAAGTCGGCCTCGGCAGAATTTCAACTACTCAGAGCATAAAGAGCCGAAACCAATACGCTTCAGGTATTTTGTCCGACGTTCTAATGATTATGTTTTTATATTTATAGTTTGTACTTAGAACAATGTTCTTTGCAAAATCAAATATATGGCAGCCTAGTGATAACATACTAGTGATTGGAATAATCAAAAAAGGAAATGAAAACTATCTGAGAATTATCCCTGGTTTACCATCCCTGCAAGAATTACAAAACATCGTTTTAACTTGTTACCCGTACTGAGAAGAGCTTTGTTGCTGTGATATCTTTCCCTTTTTTTCTTCTGGTGTTTCCTTTTTATCTTTTTCATCTTTTTTACTTTTCTCCTTCTTTCTTTCTTTCCCTTTTCTTTTTCTTTTTTCCTTTTCTTCTATCACATGAACAATCTTGTGTGTTCATCTCAATGGCCTACCAATGTATACAGTGAGTTTCTTTGCCCTTGGCGTCGGGGAGGCACTCGGCAAGAAATGGAAACAAAATTCAAAGAAAGACTACTACTACTACTACTACTACTACTACTACTACTACTACTACTACTACTACTAATAATAATAATAATAATAATAATAATAAGGATGTACAGCAAATATTCTGCCCAGTTACTTGACTTTAACCAATTGAGAATGTCTTTTGGTGGTTGACGATATGTGCATCTCTGATCACATGTAGAAGTAGTGGGGGACCATCATAACCATGTGTTGAAAGGAATTCTTTGGGGTGTGAGCCATTCAGTCCTGGAAACATAGGTGTTTCGTTTAACATCCTTAAACAAAACTTATTCAGGAATGGGCTACACGACCTGAAGAAAATTCTAAATGAGCTCCACCTGCAAAGTCATGCACTGTGTATCTTGATATGAGATCACCATGTCATATACATATGGTTGTGATGTATGTGCCTAGTATACCCTTACCAGACGGGTAGTCATGATGTATGTATTGGCTTGATATATTTGCACCCCAGCGTGAGTGATGGCATTCACTAATCACTCACTGAATAGTAATAATAATGTTCATACTTTTTATTATAGGCACAAGATCAGAATTTTAGGGAGAGGTAACTTGTCGACTATATCGACTCCAGTGCTTCACATGTACTTATTCTATCGTCCCTGAAAGGGACGAAAGGCAAAGTCGGCCTCGGCAGAATTTCAACTACTCAGAGCATAAAGAGCCGAAACCAATACGCTTCAGGTATTTTGTCCGACGTTCTAATGATTATGTTTTTATATTTATAGTTTGTACTTAGACGGTTTTATTTTTTTTAATCCCTTAAGATCCCTCTTTCTACAAGTATACATATGTATAGACTAAGTGTTGATTTCAGAATCCTTTTAACGTGTTTCATGATTATTGAGGCTATGTATCTGCACACATTGCGCAGGCCTATTTACCTATTTGTATGCGAGCGATTGGCAGTTACCCCTGCGTGAAAGTGTCTCCTTTCCTACGACACAAAATGAAAGGCCGTCACCTTAAAACCGATACACTTCAGCAACGATGACGTTGCAGGAGTCTCTGCGAGAACGCAAAGGACAAGAACAGGTACCACCTATTTTTATCGAATCCGAAAGAATGAAAGATAAGGGCAACCTCGGCAGGATGTGAACTCTGAGCGCAGAAAGCCAAACAAATACTTTTATAATTCTATTCAACGCTCTAGCGACTCTTCCAATCTGTACCTCCTGATTATTAAAAACATCAAAAAGTATTACTTTAGAAATAAAAGAGAATTTGTGAAGTCAGCTTTTATGAAGCTATTTTTATAAAATTATCTTCTATGAAGGTATTTTTTTTACAAAGGTATTTTTTTCATAAAACTATATTTTAGAAAGTTATTTTTTATAAAGGCACTTTTTTAAAATAAAGTTATCTTCTTTAAAGGCATTTTTTATAAAGGTATTTTGTACAGATCTTTTTTTCATAAAGTTATCTTCTGTAGAGTTATCTTCTATAAAACTAGCTTCTATAAAACTATTTTTTATAAAAGTATCTTTCATAAATATATCTTTTATAAATAGGATCTTCATAAAGATATGATTGCTCAAATGTCTGTAAATTTTAAGCTTCTCTACACGTTGTCATTAAATGAAATGTAGATAATCTATATCTTTCGTAATATCTTTTGTAGTTTTCCATATAAGTGATACTGTTTGCTTAATAATATCTGAAACAAGCAAATAGTATGAAGCAAACGACAATTACTGGTGTTGTGTGTAATGATAACAGAAGAGTGACTTTTTATAATAGGAACCTCTGTAGAAATTTCTATATAAAAACCTTACAAAAATAGCTTTATAAAAATAGTTTTACACAGTTTCTTTTCCTTCTGATTAAACTCAACCTTGCTGTTCTATCAATATGCCAGCAAATGAAATAATACACAGGTTATATTTTGTGCTTGATAGTAACTTTCCAGATGAATGGCAATGATTTCTTTAGATTATTATATATAAATGGTAATGCGAGAGCAAAATATGCTTTATAATACGAAAACTTACCTAGAGCCGCTGGTGTTGTACGTGAAATTATCTCTGTGATGTTTGTGCAGACCATTTGTCGGCAACAGTCATCATGAGGATCATTTATTACACCACAGTGACTTGGTATCACTCCCAAATTTGTACACCTGTATGCAGAAGAGAAAATACTGCGTAAGTCATCATAACATGACGTCACATTTTCATTTCATAGTCATTTATTCAAAATGTTTGAGGTCGAAAGTATTTAGGATTTCGGAAATTTTTCCAGTTTTAAGAACGATTGTATATTTTGTATGTATACTTAATTTTATACAACTTTGAAAAGATGAAAGGTAAAATCGACTTCCGTAATATTTTTTACTAAGTACGTAAGATTCCAGAACAAATAGCGAAATAGATTTTTTCTGATGCTCGAACGGTTCTGCCTCCTGACCGCCACTATTTCTAAATTAAACACACGAATTGAAATTTTGGGGATGTGTCTTAGTCGATTAAATGTACTCAAGTGGTTTCTCATGAGGGCTCAAGACACATCGTGGCATGAGCACAAGAGCAGCGAGGAGATTTATCGACTCATTCTATCGGTTTTTACTGTTGTTGTTCAGCGCTCGGTTAGCTTTGCTGGACATAGCTAACGATGAGGATCACTCAGTTACATTGATGTTTTGAGCAGAGACACAACATGAAACATATCTACCAAAGCTAATGGTAGGTATTTTTTATATTTTAACGGTGCCAGGGGGACGAAAGCAAAGTCGTCCCCGATTTGAATTTGAACACAAACAGTAAAAAGCCGTAACGAAACAACGCAAGGCACTTTTTTCCGGAGCGCTAACAATTCTGCTAATCTACCGTCACATCTAAGAACCTGGTTGGGATTTTAAACCAGATACTGCCTTAAAAATATCTTTTTATAATCAGTATAAATGACCGAGTTAAGTATTTTACAATATTTAGCCACGTCGCTCTGAAATCTGCATTAAAATTTTGTTGTGTGGTTCATCAAACTTTGCCTTTTATCCTTCTAGAACCGGTAAGCAGCCATGCAAATACCTGGAATAGATTTAGTAACTTCCACTTCTTCTTGAGCAAAATTTTAATTTGCACCAAGTTAAAAGTAATCTAAATTACTTTTTGAGCATGAAGCACAAAAATTCTCTAACGCAATTTACATATTTTCATTTCTAGTTGAAGCTATTTTAACTTACTAAGTAACTAAAGCAAAGAAACCAAACATGGACACCTTTTTTAAGCTTTTGTTCCAAACAGCCGCACTTGAGATACGTCTCACAACATTGTGCCAGGCGTCTCTGTCTTCCATTAGCTATAGTAGACACTCAATCTCTTGCTGTGTATCTCTGTTACAGTGCGGAAGCCCACAAAATATAACATCTGATATGTTCCGTTGTTCAGTATGATAGTAGTGGCCAATAAAGCCTACCCTGCATTGAGCAATAATAATGAGTTATATGTGTCTACAAATCTCTTTGGTCTGATGCTCATGCCATGAGATGTTTTGAGCGCTGATAATAAGGTTAGTGTACATAGCACCAAAGCAGTTTCTTCTGCATAGTTCAGTTTTCTGCTCCATAAACAAGAATGTTCACTATAGACTCACTGAATAAAACAAGCCTTGTTGATTCTGAAATTCTCGATTGTCAGACGCTTTAAAACTTGTTACTGGCAGCCCTAGCATATCCGTTGTGTGAAAGGGAGTCTTTCATACTGTCAACATACTGTCAACAACTCAGTGTTTGAACTCATTGATGTCCTTCAGTTGCCTGTCATTGATGAAACAATTTGGCTGGCAGCTTTCATCTTCAATGATAGTCATAAATCCAGTCTTCTTCGTATCGAGAAACAGACCGAATTTTGCTGCAGAACCCTGCCAAACCTTGAAATATAGTTTGAGTAATTTCCCTATACTTCTGCTACTAGTATTCTCGTACGAATGTCATATAATCTGATTGCATCCCATATTAAAGTAAGGTATTCATATTAATTAAGAAACCATTGTTATTAAGAAGCCAAAATACAAATTGTGTTTTTATTGGAAATGTGTTGCGTTCTTGTACAATGCAGTACTGAAATCTAACTTTAAAATGGAGTCTTGACAGTGTACAAATCCTCCTTCCTCCTCACGACTCCCCCTCCTCACGACTCCCCTCCTCACGACTCCCTCTCCTCACGACTCCCCCTCCTCACGACTCCCCCTCCTCCCTTCCTCCTCCTCATTCATTCGGGATATGGGTAATGGTTTCATCCACTCTATTGCAGATGCTGCACAGCGGAAACATTTTCACAATCCCCAGGTTGGATGCTTGGTCCTGCGCTGCCAGTATAGATCTCTCGGCCTCTTTTTTTTTCTAAGGTTTCTTTCATCAGCCAATCCCACCTATTTTCCAGCAACTTCTGTTGTGGCTGCATGGAATTAATTGTGTAGTCCCTTCTTGCGTATTTCTTCTTCATGTCCTTTTTATACTTCTTCCTTTGTTTTTCCTTTTATTCTCTGATCTCAAAACTTTCTTGTTCCTATCTGTCACTAGTAAAGTTTTCTTACTTTGGGCTAGGTATCTCCTTAAGCTCTCGAGTTCGATACGCATGCAGTTTTCCACACTTACCAGTCCCCTTACTCCATTTGCTCTCCTCATGTACGCCTATATCAGTATCTCACGTAGATGATGGGCTCCATTCAACGTTAGGAGCTTTCTTGACTTCCTGTCCATCTCCTTTAGCTCCTCTTCTGTCCACTTTAGGATTCCAGCGCCATACTGAACTACTGCGACTGTGCGCGAGTTTATTAACGAAATTTATGCTTCTAGCATTCAGCTTTGAAGCCAATATTTTTCTCACTCGCCGCAGGTATTCTCTTTTTGTTTTTTCCTTCATGTCATGGTGTTTGATTCCATCTGCCTCGAGTATTCCCAGCTAGTTATAGCTGGATTGAGGTTGAATTGCCTTCATCATTTCACCAGTATTCCTAGGTATTTATAGCTGGATTGACGTTGGATTGCCTTCACATTCCACCAGCTGAAGTGCCTTCATCATTTTCACTGGTTGAATTACCTTCATTAGCCACCATCCTGCCCCAAATTTCAGGCTTTGTGCCTATTATTACCATTATTATTATTATTATTATTATTATTATTATTATTATTATTATTATTATTATTATTATTATTATTATTATGTTGTTTTTTTTTCTTCTTTCTTCAAATTTTCTCACATTTCTCGCAGAGTGTTTTCCGTACACATAGGGCAGAGAAACTCGTTGTATGCATTCCCAATTTACACAGGCAAATTCACAGGTAAAACATGTATTTAAGAAAAAAAAAAAATTCATGAATGGATGTTGTTTTCACAGCGATAATGCTCTTCTCAGTACATAAGTCGTTCCAGTTAGCACGAATTTTTGCACTTCCTGTAGGGATGGTAAGCCTGGTATCATTTTCAAATAGGTTTCAGTACCTTTTTTTATCATTCCTAGAGATCCTACAATCACTGGTATGGTAGTCGCCTTGAGGTGCCACATTTTTTCAATTTCTATTAGCAAGTCTTTATATTTACTGATCTTGTCAAATTCTTTCGCCGCTATATTATGATCAGAGGGAATACTCATGTCAATTAATAAACACGTCTTCTTTGTCTG
>NC_068984.1:107905639-107907115 GCF_001194135.2 Octopus bimaculoides | reverse complement strand
GCATCCAATCGTTGGTTGTTTCAAGGTATTTGGCCAGTTCGATTGTGGTGGTTTTGTACGTAAGTTCAAGCTGGATCAAGCCTCGACCTCCCTGAGCTCTGGGAAGGTAAAGACGATCCACGTCTGCCTTTGGATGGTGCATATTATTACAAGTCAGTAGCTTGCGGATTTTTCTATCAATTTTGACTATTTCACTGGTATTCCAGTTAAGCACATTGAAGCTATAAAGAACAACTGGGACTGCTAAGGAATTTATGGCTAACACCTTATTATAAGCATTCAACTCAGACTTCAGAACTGCTCGAACTCTTCTATAACATTCCTTCCTAACCTTCTCTTTCATGCTTGCATGCTGGATACCAGAGCCTTCATTTATTCCTAGGCATTTATAGGTTTGTTCCTGCTCAAGTTCCTTTATTATTATTATTATTATTATTATTATTATTATTATTAATAAAGCATTTAATATATGAGGACTGTGTTGTTAGTTGCGCATAAATCAGTGAAATGGTAGGAATAGAGTTTGTTATTTAACGTTAAAAAAGTTTCAACTGTGTACTAGAATAGTCTAGTAGTCAATATCATTTTAAGTTAATAAAAAGTCGAACAAGCTCGAGAAGGAAAAGGAAATAATTGGAAGGATAACGATTCTTATGTGTATAATTTACCTTTCTTTACAAATATATATTCCTCTCTTTCCATCGGAACACTCACAGAAATATTTGCATCCATCTCTCCATTTCTCACCCTCATTGTAATGCTTTCCAGCGAAGACGCAACCATCTGTATAAAGATATTAATACGAAAAAAATATACATGTATATATGTTTACATACACACACACGCACACACATATATGCACACACATATGTATTTATGTACATCCACATATATTCATGCACGTAATACACATAAAAATACATTTACGTATACGCACATACATAGGTACATACATGCACACACACACACACACATATATATAAATACACACGTATATAATATCTATATATATACACTGATATACATACATGTACAAACACATACAAGCATATGTATGTATTTATATGTGTATGTACGCGTATGTATCTTTGCGTATATATATATGTATACTTATATGCAACCATCTGAATAATGATATTAATAAACATATATATCAATACTATTTTATTATTCATTCTGATCAATAGTATATTTAATCAGTAATAATTATGGTTTGTGTTCAACCAACCGATTTGCTATCATCTACTAATGCAACTTCGTTAATATCTGCGCTAAAAATAGCGACAGAAAAGCCGATTCTTTACCCAAAAGATTTTCTTTTATATTTTAAATAATTTTTTAGAATTGATAATAAAGTATTTAGATCAATATATGAATGATAAACGTATCCTTCTAGTAAACTCAGGGAAAAAAAGTTGTTCGATCTTTATAATTCGTACCTTTGTTCAAAGATTAACAAAAAAAAAAAAAAAAAAA
>NC_068984.1:107904750-107905629 GCF_001194135.2 Octopus bimaculoides | reverse complement strand
AAAAAAAAAAAAAAGAAAAGAAAAATAGCGTTTGGAATATAACACTAACGCACATACTGATACCACTACGAATTGATGTACGTAAATACATGCATACATACATACATACATGCATACATACATACATACGTACATACATACATACATACATACATACATACATACATACATACATACATATCCATACATACTTGCATACATATGTATATATATATATATAATAATAGTAAACAGTTAAAAAACACAATAGATGCACAAATATACGGAAAACAAACACAGGTCACCAAATCCTCATCAGTTATCGGTCAAATGCAATTTCGTGACTGCTTTGTACTTGAACCCGAGTTCTGGTGGTCATCTTTCTCAGTTCCCTTTCCTTCCTTCGTCACATTTTCCCTCCTCCGATTTTTTTCTTTCTTGATTTCCCTATGCCTCCCACCCGGCTCCTAACTTCCTTCTTTATCTTCCTTTCTTTTCGTTTTTGGATGAAGAGTACTATGTCCGAAATGTCAAACCCTTTTCGTTTCGATTTTCAAATGTGATATTAATGACACCTTTGTGAAAACGAGATCCACAGAGCGAACGCCGACCGAAGAAGTAGACGGCGGCGGCGGCGGCCGCCACGGAGGAGGAAGAGGAGGCAACGACGGCGAGGGCGGCAGGCAGAAGAGTGCGCACGAACGGCGGACGGTGCGTTCCCTGCTGCTGCAGCTGTCGGCTGCTCCGTGGCGTGTCGCAGCGATGACGGTCTGGCATTGCGGGAGACGGAGGATCGAGCGGCGCGCGCTCGCTAGTCGGGCCGGAAGCAGAAGCAGAAGCGAGAACGAAAGGCGAGCTGTTCCCGCCACGTACGGCCGCTTCCCCGGCGCGCGCCCTTTC
>NC_068984.1:107902945-107904034 GCF_001194135.2 Octopus bimaculoides | reverse complement strand
ACACACACACACACACACAATTAAATTAATCAGCTGTTTAGCAATGTACCACCAAAAAGGAAAACTACAATTGTCATTAAATATGACAGAACGTGTCAGAACAACTACAATGCTAGAAATAAGAGCTAAAGTGCTCAGATGCTGGAGTTAACGTACATAATTTTATACATAAATATTGACAGCGACCGTAAACGGCCGAAAGTAGTTTGGAAAAGGGAAGTTTATACATAGAAAATATATACAGAGAAGTACTGAAAATCGAATGTTATAATTTGGTAAGAAAATAGCTGCTATTAGTTTTGGACGGTTAATATGCAGAGTGAGTGTAATATTCGACTGAATTTAATACAATATTTAGATTGTTACGATCAGATTTGAATTCAGTCTCCACGAGGAAGATTATATCTCTTTCATGTCACAAGGTTTCATATATGTGAGATCGTATATATCCAATCCTATCGTTAGCAGAAATATATCCATTAAATTTTAAATAGAAGAAAGCACGCCAATCCAGAGTTACTGGTTAATCATGTTCGTGTTGTTGATTCTTCTCGATATAAACCATTATAATATCTTATCCTCTACCGCTCCCCTGTAAACAATAAGTCAACTGCAATTAGAATACTGTCCTTTCTTGTTACCTTTTACTATCGTTACAACTTTTGTCGTTTGCATTTGCTAGTGTCTACAACAATTGAATTGATACCTATATGCTAAGCTGTTTAGCTATTGCACGCTATTGTCCTTGAATTCATTTAAGGTGTGAAATATCGCATGCTACTATTCATAGGTTAACATCAAATATATGTAAACTTTATAAAAGCGGAGTTGTTTTTCTTGTCAAAAAGTATAAAAGTAATATAACCATATTTGATATATCTTTCGTTAGTTATTACCTCCGCCAAGGAAGGAAGTTATGTTTTCATCGGCGTTGGTTTGTCCGTCTGTCTGTCTGTGTGCAAAATAACTCAAAAAGTTGTGAACGGTATTTGATGAAACTTGCAGGAAAAGTTGGAAATAACACAAGGAACAGATGATGAAATTTTGGTAGTGATCCGGGAAATTTTATATATATATATATATATATAT
>NC_068984.1:107900669-107902150 GCF_001194135.2 Octopus bimaculoides | reverse complement strand
TATATATATATATAGATGAAAATGAGGAGTTTCTAACTGAATAGGCTCGTTGAGTAAGTGCTATAATTGGTCATGCGTTAAGTTCCAAGTTCACAGCTGAGGCTGGACCTAGGGATCCGCGTTAGGCTTCTGAATTAGCAAGTATGTATTATATTAGAAGAAGAAGGACAATAAAAAATAAGGCAGGATGAGTATCTCAAATCATTTAGAATATCTAATTAGGGTGAATTTGAAGTCACACAGCTGTTTCAGGGATATCTCAAGTGATAGACTAGCATGTATATATATATATATTTCGATTAGGCGTAGCGAGACTTATAACCTCGTGTAGAACTCAACATACATATAGTCTAGAACACAATGTTAGATGAGTATAGAGTGGTTATAGGAAAAAGGAGATGGCACCGGAAAAAAAACAATGGTTATATAATGAACTTCATTAGCTTACAGCTGTTTCTGCTATAGGATGTGTTGGAATCTTAGTTTTTTGGTGTCAGATCATTCTATAGGCACCAACATTAACTTTCTCACTCCTAACTCCTCTATGATCTGAAGATGTAATTTTCCCAAATAAAGTGCATTTCATATTCAAGGCTCTGATGAAGCTTTGGGATGTTACCCAGAGACTCAACTAAGAGTCCACCGTATCTTATAGCGGAAACAGTTATGAGCTAATGAAGCTCATTACATAACCATTGTTTTTCCTGATGCCATCTATTTATTCCTATACATGTATATGTATATATATATGCATTTATAAGGATGATGGTGATGATGATGATGATGATGATGATGTCGGGTAGTCAAATGATCGTACTAAAAACCACGATAAACACGGTTTGTATTGAAAATATAGATGACACGACAATAGATCAATAAAATTTATTAATCAATGCATCAAATACACCCTATTTTTCATTAAACTAAGCAGTCATATGTACTTGAGATGAAGAAGTACATCGGACGTTTACAAGACCTTCGTAGTGTTAAATATCATGCACCCGGTTTGCCTTTGAAACAGCTGTAACAGTCGACTACCTCTTCCACCCCTTTTATTTACACATATATACACATGCATGCACGCACGCATGCGCACACACACACACAAGTTATGAAGAGATTGTAGATGGAAAAGTTGCATGATCAGTGGCACACGAAAACATGAAATAGAAGTAAATGACGAAATACAACCCAGTTACCATAATTTCCATATAGTGAAACAGAAAATCAACCGTGTCTTTTGTTTAGTTTCTTCACGACTGGGAGTATAAGGAGTCTTTACTAAGGAGTCTTTAAATGTACAAACATATGTCTTAACTCAGAGTTGCTTCACATAGTTTGGGGTTCAGTCCCACTGCGTGGCACTTTGGGCAAGTGTCTTCTACTATAGCCTCGGTCTGACCAAAGCCTTGTGAGTGGATTTGGTTGATAGAAACTGAAAGAAGCCAGTCGTATATATATATATATATATATATATATAT
>NC_068984.1:107893728-107899951 GCF_001194135.2 Octopus bimaculoides | reverse complement strand
TCAAAATCATGAATTTTAGAAAAAAACATTTTTCTTTTAAATTTGTGACGGTTGTTTTTTTTTAATATTATTGTTGTAATTTAATAAAAAAAAAATCACTAGCGCATGCGTGGTTGTGTGGTAAGAAGCTTACTTCCCAACCACATAGTTCTGGGTTCAGTCTCTTTTCGTAGCATCTTGGGTGTCTTCTACTACAGCCTCAGGCCGACCAATGCCTTGTGAGTGGATTTGGTAGACGGAAACTGAAAGGAGCCCACCATATATATATGTGTGTGTGTATCTTTGTTTCTTTGTGTCTGTGTTTGTCCTCTTGACAAACACGCTGCTTGACAACCGGTTTTGGTGTGTTTACGCCACCGTAACTTAGCGGTTCGGCAGAAAAATTCGATAGAATAAGAACCAGGATAAAAAACATAATTCCTGAGCTCGATTTGTTCAACTAAACAATCCCCGTCAAGGCAGTGCCCCAACATGACCGCAGTCAAATGACTGAAACAGGTAAAAGAGAAAAGCAAAAGATACCTAAATCCCTTTTGTTTTTAGAACCCTTTACAGTTCTGGCTTGAACACAAAGAAATGATAAGTGTATTTGAGCTCATGATCCTTGAGTAACACCACTATTTATTACCTTTCGGTGCATTCGTATATTCCTTGAGTGGCGTTAATACATTTGCATGAGTAATCACATCCATCCGTCCACACTTGGTCTTTGGGATAATAACGTCCTTTGTACATGCAACCCTCTGAAAATAGAAAAGAAAATATAACAGAGACGGCCGTAAGGTCTGCGCCACTGTACATTTTATTGTTTCAAGAAGAGAATGAAATGAGCACAACTGGTGTATACAAAACACCATTTATTAAAGCTGGAAGCTAATCTCATTACAAGGGAATCTTGTTTTCGATCATTGTATGCTCTTTACAATGTTACAAGGTAGCGGCCATGTATCAGGCTAATGCCTCTGGAAGAGGTTATTTACCAGGAAGAGGCTATAGACTGGGAAGAGGTTGAAGACTGGGAGAGAGGGAAATAAAAAGTGAGAGTGAGAGTGAGAGAGTGTGAAAGAAAGGAGGAGCCACGTGACGTAACGAGAGACCAGTCAACATATCCGCGATGTGGTTAATATACCAATCATTAATAAAGTAAAGATAGAGGTAAATTTACCTCAGCGAGTCAAATTGACCAACAAGGGCCAGTTTCCCGGTTTCATGGCGTATATATTCCCCACCTGGACGGGACGCCTGTTCGTCGCAAGATTACTCATTTTTGCCAGCTGAGTGAACTGGAGCAATGAGAAATGAAGTGTTCTGCTTAAGAACACAACGCATCAACCGGTCCAGGAATCGAAATCTTACACATCATGAGTCCAACATCCTAACCACTAAGTCTCCACATTAATAAAGTGCTTTACTGTTGTATTCAATCCGGGTCATTTTGTAATGGAAAATACATCACTGTTTCGATAAATGACAGCAAAATTAGACAGAGACACGTCGAGAACCATTAGAATTCAAATAGATTCAAAATACAGTTTCCATTGAGTTCTGAATAGCAGTGATGTGTCTAGAAACTCCGAATTCATATCTATAGATGCTAAACTTATTAATTTATAAAACAAAATAAGCAAAAAACATAAAAAGATTTTAAATGAATTAGTGTGACAACAGATGTGGAATAGTAATGTTACTATTATAAAGTGATCCTGAACTATAAAAAGAAAATACATTATCTTTAAATGGAATAGGTGAGTGTTATGGTAGTAATTTCCCAACCAAACAAGACTGTGTCTGACTTTTCAATTTACAATTTTAGCTATGTCACTTATTCTATTAATGCTCTTGGAGGTCCCATAAACTCCACAATTACCGTTAATCTCATTATAGGAATCTCATTCGTTAATGCATATTTCTTAATTATGATAGAGAAAGAAACAAACTTCATCTATCATTTTAAATGATATTAAATGGAACTTGCAAGACGGATCGAATCTTATTATTTGTGTGGTCTTCTGAGTTCAAATTTCGCCGAGTTCAACCTTGCCTTTCATCCTTTCGAGGTCAATAAAATATTTACCGGTTGAGCACCAGCCTCGATGTAATCGATTTGCTCCCACTACGAATTTCAGTCGTTGTGTCAATATTTTAAAGGGCATAGCGTAATGGCTGTGAGCGAGAAGTATCGTTATCGCACCGGAAAAAATACGTAGCGGTATTTCTTCCGGCTTTACGTACTCAGTTCAAATGCCGCCGAGGTCGATGTAGGCACCAATCAAACACTAGGGTTGACGTAATAAATAGACTAACCACTTTCCCTGAAATTTCAGACCTTGAGCCAATAATAGAAAGGATTATTTTTGTGGCCTCTTAAACCGTCTTCACAGATGTACGTCATTGAACAAGTTTTGTCTCAGTTTTACAATTTTTGTATAATCAAATACTCTTAAAATCCCTGAGAAATAAATAGTAAACAGATTTTAAAATACATACGGATTGAGTGACCGGTTGACTTGTTAGACGAACCACCAGAATCAATAATTGTCCCTTGATCGCATTTTATTTTAGGACAACATTCCCCTGCTAACTTCACCTTTTGACAGTTAGGAGGCAAATTGGCAAATTGGGCACACCTGTAATAAAAGGTAAAAAAAGATAATATATAATCTAGAAAGGTTTCTTCTGTCGAAATAAGTACAAAAAAATCTCCACCAATCACGTTTTTGATTTTTTTTTTTTGAGCAATCATACATTTAAATACATGAAGAATTGTCAAAGATGTAAGTATAGCTGAGAGGTTAAGAAGCTCGCCTTATAATCACGTGGTTGCGTGTTTAGTCCCATAGCACATAATCTTGGGCAAGTGTCTTCTAATATAGACCCTGCTCAACCAATGCATTTTGAGTGGAAGCCCGTCGTGTATATGTATGTATGTATGTATGTATGTATGTATGTATGTATGTATGTACGTATGTATGTATGTATGTATGTATGTATGTGTGTGTGTATGTATGTATGTATGTATGTATGTATGTATGTGTATGTATGTATGTATGTATATATGTATGCATGTATGTGTGTGCGCGCGCGTTGTCATCTTCTCATCGCTTGACAACAGGTGTTGGTTTATTTATATCCAGGTAACATTAGCGGTTCATCAAAAAGACCGGTAGAATAAGTACAAGACTTGAATATAATAAATACTGGGATTGATTTGTCTGACGAAAACTCTTTAAAGTGGTATCCTAGCATGGCCACAGTACAATGACTGGAAGAAGTAAAAGATGAAAGATAAATAACTAAAGATATTATACCAGTAACATATCGAGAAGAAACTGTATAAGTAAATTAGAAGGTTATTATGATTATAATACGAAAAGTCGTTTACATTGTCGCGTGCCGTTCTAGGCAGGTTCATTGTTCGTGGAATTATTAAGATAGTTTTGAAATGTTTAGAAACTTCACTTATATTGTAGCAAAATACCGGCTAGCCGATATTTTGTTACCCTTTTTGAATAACTGGTGTTTAGTTTATTTAAGATGTCAATAATTCAAATCAAAGAATGAATATTTAATCTCGCAAACTTAAATTCCGGATGGTCCCTTGTTCACGAGATCAGTTGGTTGACGAAGAAACAATTTCGTATGACATGACTAAAACAAGTTTTAGTTGCAGAATATTTATGTGAAGGGGCAAGGCTTCTAACGAACCCTGCATTCTATGAGTTTCTGGGACACCAAATGAAAGGAAAAAGCCTTGAACAGGATGACTACCGAGAAACTTAAAGGAAGAAGAAATCAAGGAAAACAGAGAATGAAGCTTGCCGATAGCCTTACCAGCTGGTTTCAAAAGGTCCGACCCAATATCGTGTGAGGAGACAGGAGGACATCGATGTCTATGATCAACAATGCCTGTAGATATGGCACATGAAGGAATAGAGATAAATCACTAATTATTGTTGTTATCTGCAGTGTATATAATATGTAATGAAAAGAAAATAATCTTACTTGTCATAACATCTAGCAATTCCTCTCAAACCATCTTCGCAGACGCACGTCATTGAGCAAGATTCCTGCCACGTTTCTCCGGGTTTATATATTTTTGAGCCAACCAGGCAAGCTCCTGGAAATGTTATAAGGAAATAAAACAGTTAGAAGAGATTGGCATAATATGAAATCAATTTGTAGACGCTATTTATAACGGAATAGCATATGGACAAGTTGGTTTTGTGAATAGAATATGGACGAGCTAGTTTTATGAAGATTCATCTTTACTTGAACCTTTAAAAGTTTAGTACTACAAGTGTCTTTTGAACACAAACATTCAAGCACGAAAGAAAATGTTACTTACTTTTAGCATTATTTATGCAGCTGCATAATTAAAATACATAATTAATTTATTTAAAAGTGATATGATCTATTTTTCTTTCTCCGACAATATGAGTTGCATACCACTTTCAAACGAACTATTAATACGTTTTAATTACGTAATTATATAAATGATGAAGCCATTGAAACAGCAGTTGAGTACAATTAAATTATCAGTCATATTTGAAATTTATACTTTTTCAGCCCTTTATTTTAAATATGTTGCTCACAACGATCTTTATCTGTCAATTCTGTATATACATATAAGTTTGCTCCACCATATTCTATAGCATTTTAATGAAGCATTAGAATTTAACGTGTAATTAATTGAGCTCTTAATTATCGTGAATATAACTTTTGATGTTTATACATCAACGCTATATAAAATCAGAAAGGAAGTAATGTATTTTGACTGATAACACATTCTAGTACTTGCTATAGCGTTTGATCCTAAGTACTAACTTTCATGCAGAAGATCAGCTTTAACTGTTTAATAAATACATGACCACCAGTTTAATTCAAAGTTATTGTTTGCTTTTAGCTATCAGATTAATTTCTTTAGCTTTCATTTCTGTAGATGTTAGTAAACATGTATTTTATCATTTTTAGAAATATTTCGCTGTCATATGTTATTCTAATCTGCTTCTTTAACATATTCAAATCCAGACCATTCTTTTAAAAACCAAAGCAAAGAAGAAAAAAAACAAAAAAGAAAACAAAAAGAAAAAACGGAAGAAATTTCAATTCCAAAGAAAGCAGGATACGCACCATTCTGTGGAACTGAAGGAGTTGCTGAAATAATTGAGATATGTCAGAATTAGATTTGTATGAAATATTTGATTCCAAACAAGAATTAATCTCTTGTATTTTTATTTGTTAACAGAAAAGATTAGATAAGGATGAAATTGCATTAAAATCATAGAAATCTAACAGACGCTAAAAGAATATATACGAAAAGAATATAAATTAATAAACCAAACAACAAGCTTACTACGTAGAAAAAAAAAGAAATTAGGATTTAAATGAAATTAAATAAAGTATTCTAATTTCAATTTCCCAAAGTTTAAATTATGTATATGTATGTTTCTATACATATGTGTGTCAATATATATATATATATATATATATACATACATACACGCACATATATATACACACACACACACACACACACACACACACATATATATATTAAACTATACAGATATATTACTATATATATATATATATATATATATATATATATATATATATATATATGTATATATATATAACTATATATAAATGTGCATGTGTGGGAGAATGTTTGTCGAAGAGTGTGTGTGTGTCTGTATATATATAATACAAATGCCTATATATGTGTACATATTTATATATAAACATAATACATATATGTATATCTCTGTCTGTCTATCTATCTATCTATCTATCTATCTATCACATGTACGTATATAGCGAACGTATATATTTAGTGTTAGGAGCCATTTTTACCGTAAAATCAAGTATATTATTTCATGTGCAATAACAAGTCAAAATATAACGCTAGCGTTTATCCCTTTACTATATATCATATTAATAGATCTAATTTAAAAATTGAAAGAAAAACCAGCCGATCTGTTTATACAATCTTTTGTCTTTTATTTGTTTCAGTATGGGACTGCGGCCAAGCCAGGGCATTAACTTGAGGTGTTTAGTCGAAGAAATCAACCCCAAAACTTATTTTAAAGTCTGGTACTTATTCTCTCGCTTTCTTTTTCCGAAGCCGCGAAGCTATGAGGATGCAAGCAGACGAACACAGTTTGTTAAGCGGTGGGGATGGAAGCAAAAACACAAACACAGACGTTTATATATATATATATAT
>NC_068984.1:107888696-107892554 GCF_001194135.2 Octopus bimaculoides | reverse complement strand
GCAAGATCGAGGTTTCGATCCCCGGACCGGGTGGTGATTTGTGTTCTTGAGCACAACACTTCATTTCTTGTTGCTCTGTGATCACTTCGACATGATGCACGAAGGTTGTTTAAGAAGAAGTTGTTGAACATTCAGCTGTCACTTACTACAGACCAGTCCACAATATATATGTAGGCAACGTGATTCCATACATATATATTGTTTCTGCTGTATGAAATTCAGTTAAGAAGCATCGGTTGGCTCTGAGCTATAATAGAAAGCACATACCCAAGATACCACGTAGTAGGACTGGAGCCGAAAGCACGTGGTTGCAAAAGAGTTTATTAACCACACAGCCATACCTCCTAAAAGAAAGGTAGCGCTCATGTAATATTTCAGGGTGTCCGAGACTGATAGCAGTAGCAGGCGTCAGAGAGGCAGTTAATCTTATACCGAAGTCCTGGTTCGAATTCCTTCAATGGAATGGATTCCTCTACAGTCACCTAAGCGTAGCGTATTACTATCTCGAGACCTAGGACTTATAGGTTTCCAAGGCGTATAACTGAACGAGATCTCAAAATTCTTCATGAACGGGAGGCCAGTTCGTTGCCGACAGTTAC
Organism: Octopus bimaculoides; assembly: GCF_001194135.2. Classification (NCBI taxonomy): domain Eukaryota; kingdom Metazoa; phylum Mollusca; class Cephalopoda; order Octopoda; family Octopodidae; genus Octopus; species Octopus bimaculoides. The sequence continues at coordinate 107,891,955 of NC_068984.1, read as the reverse complement.
TCGTCTACAGCTGAGCAAACTGGAATAACGTGAATTGAAGTGTTTTGCTCAAGAACATAATGGACTAACGTTCCGGGAATCGAAACTACGATCTTGCGATCATGATTGCTACACCCTAGCCACTAGGCCACATGCCATCAAATATCTATGGGTAGAAGTAAATATAAAAAACCCGGTTAACAGACTATCTCATCATAATTCTTACTTGAAACCATTCATTGTCACGCAGTTTCCATCTATTGAATGTCACCCAAAAGGCTCTGGTCTATCCGAGATTATATCAGATCACAGTTGTATAATTGCCACAGAGTGAGATCGAACCGGAAACGTTGCATTTGTGAGTCGAATTGCTAGCATAAGACTTAACTCTTATCTTATTGCAAGTAATCATTATTTTTTTAATGCTTTGAATGTAACTATATTAAGGCAAATGGTTAAAAAGTTGGCTTCGAAACGACAAAGTTCCGGTTCGAATTCAAATCATGGAAGCTTAGGCAAATGCCAATTTCTATAGTATTGGACCAATCCGCATTTTGGGAGTAAAATTGCGTTTGCTTCGTAATCACTTAGTTCCGGGCTCGAATTCAAAGCGTGCCATCTTGGGTAAATGTCAATTTCTATAGTATCGCATCTATCCATATTTGGTGAGTAAAACTGGATAGACCCTACCGGGGGGATTGTACCTGCAACTTTAAAAAGATACATCCTTATCGCATATTGTGTTACACTGAATATACCGAGTGTTACAGTAAGGGTGCATGTGTCTCAACCATTTACACTTTAATCCAGGAACAAATAATTCAGTAGTTCAAACAACTGAAGCCTCAACATCAAACGACAAAGATTCGTTGCCATTGTTGCTAAGTTTCTGGTGAGTTCTCATCGATTGATCGATCAGGAGAGGCGTATAGCCGTGACTATACCGTATAATTTATGAGATTACAAAGAATGAACTAAGAAAAATATATGAAATCGGAAAACAGGATAAATTTTGATTATTCAAGTAACATACACAAAAAAATCTCATTATGCTAAAGTTTGTCCCTTAGAATGAAAACAAAAATCTAGCGGTAGATGTTAGCGACTCTCAAAATACTGTGGACAGTGACGGGGAAAAAGAAAGTGAAATGGGAGAAATAAATACACATCCAAAAATCATAGGCACAAAAAGTTGGGGTTGAGAGAGGAAGATAAGGATTACTTACGGCAACTATGACAATACATAGGACAGGTTTTCTGAACCCAAACTTGCAGATCTGGCGCAGTACAAATTGCTATACCAAACTGGTGGCAATTTGTTTTGTCAACACATTTAGAAGGTATGACCGGATCAACTGTAAAATAATACGTACAATTTAAAATTTGAAATATCTACTGCTCAAAGCATATCATAGATCAATTTTCGCTTTGTACATTTGATTTAAATACTAACCAACAAGTATTCAAATTACATGATAAGCATAATCAATTCATTTAAGGATGTGGTGGTTTATGTATGTATGTATGCATGTATGTATGTATGTATATATATTTATACATAAATATATATACACACACTGGCCAAAATAAGTTTAAGACCGATCATGACAGTTCTATTCCTTCATAAATATATGTTTAACAAAACTGTATAAAATTATTTTACTTTTTACAGTTTAGGCAGATTGCTTTCTCTTTCGAATGATTTAGGCGTTATATAGCTTTCTACAATTCGAATAATTTTAATGTGCAATTAATTCAAATGATTAAAAATTGTCGGAAAAGTAAGTTTAAGACCGTACAAAGATTATGCAAATTAACAAACCAAATGAGTGGTCATATGGCTGGTCGTACTGCACTGTTTTGTTTAATAACTGAGCATTGTTACACATTAATTCACTATGGGAAAGCGTTGTAGTATCAGCCCAGTTACTAGATCAAAGATCGCATTGCTTCATCAGCAAAATGTGTCCTTCACGAACATAAGCAAGTAACTAGGATGCTGCAAAACGGCTTGTGTTCAAGCATGGACGCTTTATTAAGCCACTGGCCAATACAGAGATCGGCAAAGAGCAGGCGCTCCGAGAAAAACAAGAGTACAGATGGATCGGCGAATTATACTTCTTTTATGAATATAGTTCTAGAAGAGGACTTTTAATATATGTCACCGGCATCATTGAGGTAAGGAATAAATCTTCAACGACACCGCTAATTGACACATTTGACACATTATTAATTAGCATAATAGTATAGCCTGGAAAAACCATGGATTACAAGGAAACATGCGAGCAAGAAAAATAATATTCTTAAGATTTCGTTTTTGGATTTGGTTTGCAAAATTCTTTATGTGAGTTCGTGTGTTGAAGCATATCTGTTGTGTCTGGGGTGAGTCACTCTCTTTTAGTACCTTATAATTTAACACACTCACCAGTAAAGTTTCTCCTAATTTCTTTTTTATTTTCCTAAAATTTTCGTTGTGTCTTGCAACCTTTTCAAAAGTTTAAAACTATTGAAAAGGTTGCAAGACGCAACGAAAATTTTATAAAAATTAAAAAAAAATAAGTGGAAATTTTACCAGTGAGTGTGTTAAAGTATACTGTACTAAAAGAGAATGACTCTCGCCAAACAACAGAATTCTTAACAATATAAACCTGGAAAAGTATAGGAAAAGTTATTACACTTGGAAAAGTTCTGGACAAGTTATTACATCTGGTAAAGTACAGAACAAAAAAGTTTTATTTAAAATATTGCAGCTAAAGATAACATTTGAATATTAAAAATTATTTGATTTTAATTTACAAAATAACATTATAATTAAAGAAGATACCATCATATTGTTAAAGTATCGAAAAACAAGAATACTTAAAAAATGAGAGCCAGAAGTACCAATATAGCTAAAGTTTTATGCAAAGTAGAATAGTATGTATGGTAGGCAAATTCATTGTGAACAAAATAAGCATTGGGTCAAGACTAAAAATGTGAAGACTTGGCAATAACTTAGGCAATAACTCAAGCAAATTTTACTGTGAATTTGTTGTTATAAGTAGATTTTACTGTAATATATAACTGATTTTTGTATTATTCTATTTATTGTACTAACTAATTATTTACTACTATTATTTTTTATAACCTATTTTCAAATTTTCAATTATTAATTAATGATGAAAAAAATTAATTTTTTAATGTGCAAAACATATTTTGAGTTATTTAAAATTTTTAATATTTTCTAAATCTAAATATTTTATTTGAAATTTTATCCTTCGCTGCAATATTTTAAGTAAAA
>NC_068984.1:107881336-107887188 GCF_001194135.2 Octopus bimaculoides | reverse complement strand
ATATATATATATATATATATACACATGTAAATTTGGCATGGGCGAATCTTTCATGTCTTGTGATACACGGTCAAACGGCTGGGTGGAATTCCGCGAAAAATTACACAGATGATCCGGTGGTGATGCTGAGCTTTGTATTTTTTCATAGCTCCAATGGTTACCGAGATAATCTACTATAATAATACTCCTGTGTTTATGAATGAGAAAGGAAGGGGTGATGTCATATCTTTCTCATGGCTCTCATGGTTACCGAGATAATCTACTATAATAATACTCTTGTGTTTATGAACGGGAAAGGGAGCGGTGATAGATGAATAAGGAAGGGTTGAGCGTTTCAACTCTGTGTGAATATATGTGTGTGTATGTAAAAGGGGGTATGTGAATGTGTGTGTTTGTGTGTATGTGTTTGTGTGTGTGTGTGTTGGTGTGTGTGTTTGCGTGTGTGTGCATGCGCAATGGAAGCGGGATTGTTCATCTTTGTTCGCTTAGTATTTGGGTTTATTTTTTGATTTGGTTGAATCTTGGTTGTTTTTTTTCTTGGTCAGTTATTTTTAGCATTTTGACAGAAGAAAGCCATTCTAAAAATGCTTTTTTAACGTAAGTGTGCCCGAACAACACAGAGCAGGTTTTACAGCCACATCATCCAAAGCGACCGGGTGAAACCGGGCTTAGCTGCTAGTATATATATATATATATATATATATATATATATATATATATATATATATATATATATATATATATTTATATATATATATATATATATACACACGTATGTATATATTTGGTTAAAATCAGCTAGCACTTCACATCCAGTCATTCAAATTTTACGTTGTCACGCATGAGTCTTGATACAATATATTACACATACATACACGCATACATACATACACACATTCATTCACACACACATACATACATGCATACATACACACATACATACATACACACATACGTACATACATACATACATATATACATACATACCTACATACGTACATATATACATTCTCCATGACTACAGCCAAACAAATGGAGTGATAGCCGATGAACAGGCGGGAGGAAAGAAGGAGTCCTGGTGATGTGCTGATCAACTCCTCCTCAACAATGCTGTCATTTAGGAAACCAAGCAACACAGCCGTAATCGCCTAACGATAGGGCTGGACTACAAGAAGTCATTCGATTCTGTGCCCCACTCATTTGTGATAGAATTACTACACCTTGCCAAAATACTAGCCGCTAGAGTGTATATCATTGAAAGACTGACTGCAACATGATCCACGCAGTTATCTCTGACAACTACTGAAGCAACACCTATTGTTATAAATAGAGTTAAGCAATCAAGAGGCATATTCAGATAGTTTATCTGTAGTACTGTTTGTACTGGCAGTGAATCTCTTGTCAGCCTTGTTAACAAAATGCCAAGGGTACATGCTGGGATACGGAGAAGAGAATAAAGTTAATGTTACCCACACATATTCTGGTAATATGACTAATATCAAAGACAATTAGAACTAGTTGCTCACGAGATATAGGAATGGAGTTTGGGTAAGATAAATGCTCACACATGATAGTCAACCGAGGAAAGATTGTTGACCAGGCAGAGAACATGTAGATCAATGGCTTGTCTATCTCCCCTATCTCTAAAGATGAAAGTTACCAGTACCTTGGAATCAATGAGAATGTTGCATACATTGGTGCTGTGACTAAAGCCGGAAAATACGGAACTCAGAGCCGTCTGCATTTAACAAGATCATATCTCACAATGTTTTTGCAGTACCAGTGCTAGTACCAACACATAAGATATTTGACTGAACATTCGATGAGATACGCAGCCTGGACGTCAAAACCAGACAGGTACTGATCACCATTGGCAACTTCCATATTAACAGTGACACTGATAGTATTTATGTGAGACAAAGTGATGGCGGTAGAGGCATAAGGTCAGACCAAATAGCCTTTGAATATTGCATTATATAACTCAGACAACACATATTGAACAGTAAAGAAACAAATGAGTATGAGTATATTCTATGCATACTCAAAAGTGAGAACAACAACACCTTCAGAGTTGGAGAAGGACTACTGAGCAGGTTCTCTGAGAATAAAACTGTCTCATGCGACGCAAATGAGGCTGGACTGGTCTAGCTAAACAGCTTGGTGGAGAAGCAGGCATCATATCAACAAAAGGAAATGCATGGGTAAATGTCTTGTAAGCTAGAGAATAACAACAGCATTAGTAAGAAGAGTAGAATCCTTTGGACCTGCGATAGATACATTACATCTTATCTAGAAGGATATGCCTTCACCCTCCAGGAACAGGAGATAGCCACTAAATACCTGATAAACAAGAGGGGCAATGATACCACCAAACTTCCACGCTGTGATAAAAAATGTCGGCTCTGCTATACTAGTTGCTCCAAAATGTCTACGAGATACTACCACTGAGGCATGATATAGTTTCAAAAAGTATTTACAATGCTATCCATAGGAAGAGCTGTCCTGACGTATACATCAAATGCATTTCAGAAACAGTAGGTATTTACACCTTTAAAAACAAAGAATACTGGTGGAATACCCTAGTAAAAACATCAGTTCGGTGCAAGCTTAAAAAACCAAATATTGTTCTGTGGGACAAGGAACAAAAGCCATGCACTGTTGTAGAGGTCAGCTGCCTAGCTGATATGAATGTACAATCAAAAGTCTAGGTAAAAAGAGAACATTTATGGCGAATTAATGTGAAACTTACAGCTCCTGTACTCTGACTATGAATTATCATTTGTATCTGTCATCATAGGTGTATTAGGCTATGTACCACCAAATTTGTTCAAAAACCTAGAAATACTCGGTTTCACGGAAAAAGAGCAAAAGAAACTGACGCGGATTTGTCAGACATTCCAAAAATTCTCCTTGTGAGATTCTTGTGAATAGATGCAACGACAGTTAAACCAACACACCGAATCAATCACATTTTTATAAACACCGGAGACTCTCTTAACTCAAAAAATCTTATTACTTTGTTAGCGACCGGCTCAAACTCTCTCAAGAATAACTTACATTAAACTCAAAGAACATACATGCGTACATACATGCATACATAAATATATATATATATATATATATATATATATATATATATATATATATATATATATATAACAAACTTTCATCTGTTGAATTCCACTCGGAATGCACTGCACTTTATTAACCCGAAGCTAAGAGGGAAGGTACTTGACCAAACTGACACGCACTGGGGACATTCTAAAAACTAGCTGGTTGCAAAGCTGAATTCTTAACCATACAGCCATGACAGGTCGTTTTCTTTTCAATGACTTATTCTGAATATTAATAGCTAGATAAAACTATGAATCTATTGAATTGTATGTCATATCTTTTGTGGCGTGTATAGAAATGCAATACATATTTAACAATAGCAAAGAAATAACAACAGAAGCCTGAGGTTAATAAAACCCATTTGTTTTGTTTCGTTTTGAAACTAAAACAAATTAATGATGGCTTTAACGATTATATTCTACTGAAGAAATATATGTATATAGATATCCTTCCCACATTTATTCTCACCCAGCTTGACTAGATAAAGAATGGAAATCTAAAATTTTAAAATTAGCAGAACTATATTAACTACAAAAATAACAAACAAACAAACAGATCGCTTGAAATGCTTCTCTTCAAACGAGTGGAACATATTCTCTTCTTCAATGCACGCCGTATCTAAAGTTTCCCTAGAGACCGTAGACCAACGATAATAAATATAGCATTTCAAATTAACTGTATTAGCAGAGGTCGCGCAGACACATACAACTGTATACACACATACAACTGTATACACATATATAGATATATAGATGCATTCTCTCACTCACTCACTCACTCACTCACTCCTTCTCTCTCTGTTTGTCTGCCTGTCTGTCTGTCTGTCTCTCTCTCTCTGTCTCCCTGTATATCTATCGATCTTTCACATACTTATATATTCATACACAATTTTCCATTATTTATTATCTGTTAATAAAAGAAATTGAAAACGTATTTTCGAATGCAATTTTGTTACACACTGTTACATAAGTCGAAATTTTCACCATTCCACACTGGAAATAGACTATATTGATTTTCTTATATGACAAGACACAAAATCGATAATTGCATGAAAAGGATTATAATTGAATGGACACTGGTCTATAGAATCTGTAGACTCCCGTATAACCAGCTGATAGGTCGGCGATTCGAATAATGTAAGGTGCCGACAGCCGAGACATCAATTTTCATGTGACCTGCTCGACCTAATTGTAAACAGGTACTCCAAGGTAAGAATCCCAGACTCTCCTGCAAACATGGCGGTTGCTGCAGAAAATGGAATTATGGTAATGTTGCGGTTTATAAATAAGTAATGGGCCTCACGCCTTCTGCCGATATCTGATGGTTAGAGTTGATTAGATCGACCTCAGTATTCGACTGGTACTCTATTTTATCGACTCTAGAAAATTAAATGATAAAGTCGACTCGTGATAAAATCTGAACTCATTAATGTAATATTCTTTCTACTTGTTTCGGACATTTGACTGCCGCCATGCTGCAATACCGCTTTGGAGAGTTTTATAGTGGAGCAAATCGACCCCAGAACTTATTTTTTTAAAGCCTAGTATTTATTCTATCGTTTTCTTGTCGAACCGCTCAGTTACGGGGAAGTAAACGCACCAACACTGGTTGTCAAGCAGTGATTGTGGTACAAACGCAGACACAGACACACACACATAGAAATACGCACAGACACACACACACACACACACACACACACACACACGACGGGCTTTCAAATCCACTCACTAAATCCACTCACAAGGCTTTGGTTGACTCGAGACAAGCAGAAGATACTTGCCAAAGGTGCCACGCAGTGGGACCGAACCCTGAACCATGTGGTTGGGAAGCAAGTTTCCTACCACACAGCCACTCCTACTATGTATATGTATATATATATTATGCATACATATATCCAAACACACACACACACACACACACACACTATTTGCTTGAATTAGTAGGTCAGTACAGAGCGTAAATAAATGAATGACAAAAGAACAGCAATAACTTAATCACTTTTATTAGCTTACGGATCTATCTATCTCTTTATATATCTGTCTGTTATGTAAAACAAAATTTTCCGAATCCGATAAAATCAAGATATTTACATAGCAAGTAGGGGATAGCGAACCTGTATTAACAATGTTTATGGACTCATACGTACTTATTAAAGTAAATATGGATTTGTCTCTCCAGTTATTTGTCCCTCCACATTCACAAGTACCGACCGAATAAGTAACGTGTACGCAGTCACACAGGAGTACCTCATGGAACGTATTCCACAGTCAATTATATTGTTTATCTATCTATCTATCTATCTATCTATCTATCTATCTATCTATCTAAATATATATTCTTTCTTTTATTCTTTCATTTATTTGTTTCAGTCATTTGACTGCGACCATGCTGGAGCACCGCCTTTTAATCGAAGAAATCGACCCCAGGACTTATTCTTTGTAAGCCTGGTACTCATTCTATCGGTCATTTTTGTCGAACCGCTAGATAACGGGGACGTAAACACACCTACAACGGTTGTCAAGTGATGGTTGGGGGCACAAAGACACACACAAAGACGCACATATATATATAATTATATATATACATATATAAACGACGGGCTTCTTTCAGTCTCCGTCTACCAAGCCCACTCACAAGGCTTTGGTTCGCTCGAGGCTATGGTAGAAGACACTTGCTCAAGGTTCCACGCAGTGGTTAGGAAACAAGTTTCTTACCACATATTATACGCCTGCGTTTAT
>NC_068984.1:107880653-107881158 GCF_001194135.2 Octopus bimaculoides | reverse complement strand
TATATATATATATATATGAATAATAACAATAAATGGAGCAAAACGCATATAAATAAAAGTTCCTTTAATTCCTACACATGTTTCAAAACATATGTGAGCCCTCCTTCAAAGAAGTAAGAGCTGCTGGAATTCCACATATATTCATCTTCAGGGAATCAACATATAAAAACAAGACAAATGCGAAATGATGAGGTAACTTACGAGCTAAGATGTTGGCCATGTAACATCTTAGCTCGTAAGCTACCTCATCATTTCGCATTTGTCTTGCTTTTATATGTTGATTCCCTGAAGATGAATATATGTGGAATTCCAGCAGCTCTTACCTCTTTGAAGGAGAGCTCACATATATTTTGAAACATGTGTAGAAATTAAAGGAACTTTTATTGATATGCGTTTTGCTCCATTTATTGTTATTATTCATATCTTCTCAAAATGCATCACTTCAACTTGGTATCTCTACCTATAAACGGGTGTGATATCTTGGTTCTTTGTGTAATTTTTGCTA
>NC_068984.1:107877646-107879080 GCF_001194135.2 Octopus bimaculoides | reverse complement strand
TATACATATACATATATATATATATACATACATAAATACATACGTGCATATGAATATATGCATATACCTCTATGTACGCACACACACATACACATGCGCGTGCGCACATAAGCCGGTGCCATGATTGAACATTTCAACTAGGAATTCACTTCTGCGAGGATGTATTTTTTGTTTTGTTTTTCTTTTAGATCATATTAAAAAGGATTAGATATGAAGAAATCAGAACTTATCACACCTCTACCATCCTACATATCTAGCTAGCAAAAAAAAAATGAAGAGCCACCGTTATTGTTTTGTTTGTTTGCTTGATTGTCGAAAACTCTGAGAGTTTAGAAACTACTAAAGTTAATATGATCAAATTTTGTAAACAATGTCTGTCATATTTAGTAAACTTCTATAATTTTTTACAATTCTTTATAAATATGCCACTCATACGCACGGTTGCATACGCAAACATCAGTGTTATAAACAGTACCAACGCAAGCATACCCATCTCCGAAGAGCTATAAGCAAAAATGGAAACACAATATACAACTGTAGTAATATATTAATATGGGCATTGATGTATAGGCGAGTTAATGTATACGATAGTTTAATATATTAATATATGCATTAATGTATAGAAGAGTTAATGTGCAAGATTAACAATACTAATAATAGTTTGATATTTTTATGAAGAAATTCAAGCATAGATTTCAAGCTGTCATCTGTGTAAATATAGTAAACTGTTAAAATCGTTTTGTTTTATATTTAGTGTGCGCGTGTGTTTGTGTGTGTGTGTGTGTGCGTGTGTGTGTGTGTACTTTACTTTCATAAGGGCACAAGTGCGCGTGCGCATGTTATGCATACACACATTCTTATATCTTTATTTTATTCTTCGAATATTTGTTTCTGTCATTAGGCTACGGCCGTGCTGGGGGCACCGCCTCGAAGGATTTTTAGTCGAGCGAATCGATCGTAGTGTTTATTATTATTTTTTCTTTTAAGCCCGGTACTTATTCAAATGGTTTCTTTTGTCGAGCCACTAGGTCACAGGGATGTAAACACACCAACACCTATTGACAAATACACACACACGCGCACTCACACACACACACACATTTATACGACATGATTCTTTCAGCCCAAGGTGTCACGCACTGGGACTGAACCTGGTGACATCTGGTTAGGAAGTAAACTTCTTACTACAAAACCACGCCTGTGCGTAAGTTACATTTTAAATGTTTACGTATGTATGTATGTACATGCATGGATATACCTTAAGAGGGTCGTATATATACATACATATATACATTACAGTCATGGCCAGAATGGATGGCTCACTGATATATGTATATATATATTGTTCTATCTATCGATCAATTTATCAATCTAAATCTATAATCTATCTGTAAACACACACACACGCACGCACACACACACACACACACACAC
>NC_068984.1:107874694-107875905 GCF_001194135.2 Octopus bimaculoides | reverse complement strand
ACGTACACACGTCGTTATAAGGTCGGATAGAATGTCTCGCTGCACTCGCTTCAAATTTCAGTGTATTGGGTTCAAATCACTCTGAAGTCAAGTTTACCTTTCATCCTTTCGGGAATTGTGATTACCTTGCCAAGTAAGGGTAGTGAATAGGGGACTGTAAGAACGTCAAAACAAATACTTTGTGGTGTCTGTCCCTGATCTTTGCAGTGTGAGTTCAAATCTTGCTTTGGCTTACACGGGAGGTAAAATCAATTCAACACCAGATATCTAAATTTTGTTTTGGTTGGTTTCGAGCTCAAATCCCGCTAATGACGAAGTTGCTTTAATTCCTTGTGGGATTCATGTAAGAAGTACCAGCAGTGTGATGTTAATGATTTTGACTATAAATTTTGCAACACCGTTGTTTTTAGCATTACTATCGAAGCAGAGGCTCTGTTGCTTCTATGTTTAACATGGGTCACACTGAATGTTAAACATAGCAAATAAATCCCCAGAAAACTTCACTCTACCTTCGATAATATAACCATAGCTTGGATAATATATCCAACCCATGAGTAATACAACACCAACAAAGAACTGAATATTAATGATTGGAATGCTTTTGATTAAAAAGTCTTTGATCATAAGACATTAATCATAAATCTCTGTATAAGCAGGAACCTGGAACGAAGTGATTGGTATTACTAGCAATAACATAGCACAAAGAAATCTCAGAATGCAGTATTTGGTAATAAGATAGAGAGGATGATAATAATAATAATAATAATAATAATAATCCCTTCCACTATAGGCACAAGGCCTGAAATTTTGGGGGAGGGGCTACTAATCAACTGATACATAATTTATCGACCCTCGAAAGGATGAAAGGCGAAGTAGACCTCGGCGAAATTTGAACTCAAAATACGTAAAGATGAACGAAATACCGCTAAGCATTTCGCTCGGCGTGCTAACGCTTCTGCCAATTCACCTCACCAGTTTAATGATAATAATAATCCTTTCTACTATAGGAACAAGGCGTGAAACTTTGTGGAAAGGAGCTAGTCGATTACATCGACTCCAATGCGTAACTGGTACTTATTTCATCAACCCCGAAAGGATAAAAGGCAAAGTTGACCTCAGCGGAATTTGAACTCAGACCGTAGCGAGTGGAAGAAATGCCGCTAAGCATTTTTCCCGGCGAGCTAAAGCATCTGCTAGCTCGCCACTTTAAT
>NC_068984.1:107870912-107874600 GCF_001194135.2 Octopus bimaculoides | reverse complement strand
GTTTGCTGTGGGGGAAACATAAAAGCACCACAGAAAACCACAGCACATACCCAAGGCGCACAGAGCTGCGCTCGGTAGTGAAGTGAAAGCACGTTATAAAAATAAAACTACTGAACAATAATAATAATAATAATAAATTTTGGCTCAAGTCCAGCAATTTCAAGATCAATTGTTGGTGGGATACAAACTCAGAGTGTGGAGAACAAAAAAAAAAAAAAAAAAAAAGAAAGAGCAAAAACACCTCCCAAAAAACAAGAAACCAAATGAAAAACAAAACAAATATTGCAAGTTAATTTTTCCAATAATAATAATCGTCTTTTTTTTTAACACCGGGATGCAGAGTTGCAGACTTTAGATGAGAAGTATAGTCGGTTACATTGACATTTGGTTTTAGTATTCATTTTAATTGATTCCTGAAGAATGAAAGGTAATGACTGACCTGGGTGGAATTTGAACTCTGAACATAAAGGGAGTTAACTAAGTACCGCAAGGTATTTTGTCTGATAGTTTTAACCTTTCTGCGAAGACTAATAAAGTTTCAAATTTATTTGGTTGAATAAAAAAAATCATCTCTATTGATATCTGAAGTGTAGGACAAATTTCGTAGATTGTATGGGTGGAGCAAGCAGAAAACTTGATGTCAAAGCTTTCACTAAAGTTATTTTTAGTGTGGTGATTTCATGTTAGATTTGAAATTGGATCGCTGTCTCGCCTCCTTTGGAAGTTTAAGTCTTGTTTACCACATCTGACACTCTAAGGTGTTTTGGCGGCCATTTTAAATCCTTTCCTATCTACAACTCGTCGAATATCGCATACAATCAGAGTTTTAAAAGTTAAATAAAAACAAATGAGTCTTGAAATCATTTTAAAACATAGATGAAGGGAAGCTTTACGTTTTGCCACAAGGGAATAAGTAAGTAGAAATGTGGTACGTTAAAACCATTGAAGCTTTCTAAGTATTGTAGAATTTTCTGACACGTGGCATAAAGTATCCCGCGACAGAGTGCTTGAGAGAAGAGAGTATTCATATTTTCGTTAACGAAAAAGAATAGCCTTTTGGATAAACACCATGAAGAAAATAACGTGAAAATTGATGGTGTTATGGAACTAATAAGCTGTTACTTTGATTACAACCAGAACATTGATTGAAGTCGTTCCTTCTTTGATCATCACAAGTCATTACGTAACAAAAACTATATTATTCAATGTCCCTATTTTAATTATGAGACTGCTACAGTGTAACGTTAAGGATATTTGGCTTCTAATATTACCAGGTTAAATATCTGCATTGAGGCTATTTTGATGGCCCCCCTCAGAAACTGATGCTTAAGAGCAGAAGAAAGAGAAGTTGTTTCACTCACTTTGATTGGCATACCCACAGTCCCGAATGGGCATTTTTACATATACATTCTGACTGACAGCCATCGGACCATGTTTGGTCTTGGTAGTATTCTTTTCCTTTGTAAACACACACGTCTGAAAAAAAAAGCAGCAAAGGAGATGTTGAAATAAGTTGAATAATTTATTTAATAGATACAGAAGTGATGATACGATATATAATATTTGTATGTATGTATGTATGTTTTTATGTCAAGTTATACATAAAAAACTATTTAACATGAAACAGAAGGGTTACTCAATACTTCTTAGTAGGTTATATGTTTATTAAACTTTCATAAGAAAATGGCTGACAATGACTTCGAAGTATCAGCTTACTTGACTTCATCAAACTGTTATACATGCACACATACATACGTATATATGTGTGTGTATACATATATATATATGTATGTATGGATGGATGGATGTATTTATGCATATATATATATATATATATATATATATATATATATATATATATATGCGTGACATCCTTCATAAGTGTTACGTACTTGTTATTTCCATAAGAAAATGTAATTGTGGTTTCTTGTTGCCTTCCTTTGTTTATTTTACACGACGCCATCTTGTCGGCTTGGTACAAATAAATTTGCTACATAAGTTTGCTACATCTGTTTGGGCAATGAGAACGCAAAGAACGAGACCAATTACCACGAAGAATTTTTTGTAGACTTTGGTAATTCTAAAAGTTCGCCTTGCTTTCACTATAGAAATAACAGTAAGGAAGAAGACGCGGTTGATTCAGTCTGCACTCTAATTTGAATTTAGTTTACGTTGTTAAGTCAGAAAGATGTTGGTGGTGCTAATATTATTATTAATAATATTTATGATTTATGACATGGGTACAAGGTCAAAAAATTGAGGAAGAATGTAGTAGACCAGATCAATTCCGGTACTTGGCTTTCGTTTTCACAACGAAAGTATGAAGGCAAAATAGAACTGGATATGTTGCCCATAATAGAAGGACGAGAAAAACAGAGGAAGATCGAAAAGTTTCAGATAAAGACTGGGGTGGAACTGTGATCGAAAAGTTATTCGTAGATCCAAGCTGAGAGAGAAGTTTAGAAAAGGAAGTTCACAGAGATAAATGCTTTTTTTGTTTTGGTATTTCAAGACAAAAATTTACCGCTTACCTACACCGAAACGGTTTCCTTTGTGATGTCCAGTCGATGTTGTGGACTTGCCGCCAAAATCACAAATTGGCTTTTTACAACAACTTCCAGGAACGTTGACCATTGTGCATTGAGGTGGAATATCATAGTAAACAGGACATCTAAAAGTTAAAGCATATGGGTTGAAAAAAAAAATCAGCAAAAGCGCCACAGAACACCAACGACGTTAAATAACTGCGAATCTTCATTCAGTTACAACTTGTATGGTTATTTCTTTATGTTAGTTCCTTAGATTTTCTTTGAGACATCCTACGAATATAATGGTTAATTAGACATAACGTCATTTTTTTTATAAGGTGCAGAAGTATGTAAACAGTTGAATCATCTGCAATATATTTCTAACAGGCAGGCTTCGAAGAATTTCTTTATATTTTCTCCATAAATTATCAATTCAAATTGGAAACAAGGTAAATCATGAAAAAATTTTCTTTGAATGAAGTACAGACGGATTTATTTAGGTTACAACTAGTTGAATGAATCAGTCTATCATTGGTATTTATTTTATGGTTTCTACAAAGAAAATAAGAATAACTTTGTTCGATCAAGAGTATTCTGTCTTTTCATTAAAATTATTCCATCACATCTATCACTTTATGTAAAAAGCGAACAAACGAAAGTAAACTGAATAAACATAGATTTCTTCATAATGATTTCTCTGAAGATGCGTTTGTCGGCCGATGACACTCGAATCTCCTCAACATGTCGAAAGAAATAAACTAAAGCATCTTGACATAAAAATGAAAGTGTGGACCCATGAAAGGATAAGCTGATATAATATCAGTTCGGTCATTGTAGCTCTTTATCATGGTGTGTATACAAAAGAAAATCAAACAGACAACGACTTCCTATTCAAAATGGAAGGATTCCAAAGTCAGCAGCTGAATAAATTGATATCATTCAAAATATCATAGGTTTCCTGTTAGAGATAAAATATTTCATTGAATTTCTAAATGTTTGTTAAACACAACGAAAGATAAATTCATCTTATTTTCAATACAAAATAGTCTGTTTTATTTTTCTAGATTGCTTTACATAGGGAATTTTTTCTGTCATTTAAGACTATTTTCTCTCTCTTTCTCTCTCTCTCTCTCTTTATATATATATATATATATATATAT
>NC_068984.1:107865955-107868308 GCF_001194135.2 Octopus bimaculoides | reverse complement strand
ATATATACATATGTGTGTGTGTGTATATCTATCTATCGATATATATATATATATATATATATACATATATATATATATATGAAATCTTATAGCTATCCTATGCTTCAGCTGCCTGCTTTTTATACAAGCCTTTCTGTAAACAAGCTGCTCTCCAAGATTGTCAAGTGGAATTACAAGAATTTGGTGAGTATAGAGATATTCTTCAATAGAATACAAAAAAGGTATGAATTAAGGCATGGCATGAGAGCAAGTATCTTTATCTGAGATAGGGTGCATACAGTTATATGCAGAGATTACTTGAATGTTAGTAATTAATTCGTAGTAGAACAAGAAAATATCCCAAAATACTCAATCGTATAGGGTCTAACGGTATGGTGTCTATTGAATTTTAACAGAGTTTAAACGATTCAGTTTTTGAAAGACCACAAGTTCTTTTGAGTTGTGATTGAAGCACACATAAACTAGATGGTTTTCTTGTTGACCGTTCCTAGCCTAAAAAAATTATATTAGTTAAACTGAGGGTTCCGAAAGTTCTTGAGTTTGTGGAGTATTGTTTCTCGTGATCAAATATAATATTGTGTGTGTACCTTACATGAACATTTTATATAAAGCTATGTTCTACAATTAAAAAGAAGAAAAAACTATGAAAGCTATTGATTACTTTGTTCCGATACATCGCAGCATCAGCATACACAGTATGAAGTGATGTATCGCTCGGGAGACTCTGAACTAAGCACTAGAAAATGTAAAAAAAACTCCTCCAAGTATGAAACGTACTTGTTACTTACAAAAGAACATGGGAACTCACTATCAAACATGTTAGTAATTAGGATTTTCATAATGAAGCGCATAAAGATTGAAGCTTTGCGAATGGTATGCAAAAATGCAATACATGTAGTAACTAGACTTACGATTCATCAATTCAGCTGGAAACAACTTTTAAGTGTAACCACGTAAAAGGGTTTAATCTGTTAAGTTTTAGCATTCAGTGTAATCACTTACAAAAAGATTTAATCAGTGAACATTTTAGCATTAAAAAAGATTAATCAATTTTGCATATATAATAGATTGCATTTAAAACTGATCTGCATACAAACGTGTATCCGTCAAATTGTTGCATTGCCAAACCTCACTTTATTCTTAATTAGTTACAGATAATTTTACTTAGTATCATCATAATATGCTTTTAAGGCACTGTAGTTCTGATTAGGATCGAACCACGGATAATTCCAGTATATTGATGAATCCATCCACATTCTGTTCCATCATTTGATAAAATTGCAATGTTGAATTATGCAGCCAAACAACATCATTCTTTCATATTTAAGCACAATGGTTTTGATTTCAACACAATTGATTGAATACACGTTTTTAAACAGCAAAATCCAAATTCAAGAAAGAGTTTATACATACACACGTATACAACCATGCACGCAAACATGTATGATGCATGTATATATTTATCTATATACGTATCTATGGATGTTTCTGTGGATATCTGTCTGTCTGTCTGTCTGTCTGTCTGTCTGTCTGTCTGTCTGTCTGTCTGTCTCTGTCTCTGTCTCTGTCTCTGTCTCTCTCTCTCTCTCTCTCTATATATATATATATCTAAGTGTGCGTATACAATATGTACCCATGAATGTATATACACAGACGCTTATAGACGCAAACATATATGTTTGTAAGCCTATTTGTGTTTGTGAGAGTATGTGTGGATGTATGTCTGTGAACGTCACTACAGTTTCTCCCGATATACAGGAATATATAACAGTATACATGTTAAAGACAACTCACCGGCTCCAGCATGAAAATATGCCTCTCAATGCATCGAGGCATGAACATTCGTATTCGCAGCCATCCTTCCATGTTTCCCCAGTTGCATATCTCTTCCCTTTGTACAGGCAGAAATGCACTGGAGTGCAGCAAATGCGCAACAGAGAATAAAACAAACAAAAGAAAATGCATTCAGAGTAAGATTTCAAGTTTCAATCTGTATAATGTCTTTCATCTATTCATGCAATACAAGATTCACACACACAGAACCCCCCCCCCCACACTTCAATATGTATACAGACATTCATGTATATGTACATGTATGGTGCATGTGTATATATACGAGTACATACATAAATTATATATATACATATATAAGTATATATGTATATATATGCATATTTATATATATGTACCCGTAATGTATGTATATATTATATATATATGTATATTTTCCACACAAACGCACAAATATAACGGTATATACACATATATAACACACGCATATATACATGTATATACACACCATCCAAATATGTAACGCATATATAAGTATATGCAGAGCATATCTCTTTCTCTC
>NC_068984.1:107862736-107865714 GCF_001194135.2 Octopus bimaculoides | reverse complement strand
AAAAATAATTTTTTGCCTACTTGCAATGAAATCAACAGTCTGAATATCTTGGATTATTTATTTAGACAATCTTATATTTTGAGCATGTACTGAGGAATGTCTGTGTGGTTAAGGGGTTAATTTAGCAATTACGTGGTTCATGGTTCGATTCCACTGTGTGGGTTTTTGTCAAGTTATCCCGTCTATAATGATTTCTAATTGTGAGTTCAATTTGGTTGACAGAAATATGCATATATACAAGCATGTACATACTTATCTATCTATCTATCTATCTATCTATCTATCTATCATATATATATATATATACATATGAATATATATGAAAATATCTATCATATAAATATATATATATGAATATATATGAAAATATCTATCATATAAATATGATAAATATAAATATATATAGGAATATATATAAAATTATATCTATATATATGTATAGTAAATATAATATTACACACACACACACACACACACACACACACACACACACACACACACACACACACACACACACACACACACACACACATACGTATTGTCTGCAGACTTGTGCGTCTGTGTGTAGTAACAATAACAATAAGACGGAAATGGTCGTTTAGGCATGGACCACCTCTCGTAAGCTATGTAATCTAAAGTTAAAGGAGTTTCAACGTGTTAAAATATGAGTACTTAACCCCATAGAAAGACCCATCTGGATGCACCAGTGATTGTAACGATCACTTAGGTGTACAATAACTGTTTGTAATAAAATCTACGGTTATAGTAAAATGGAATTAAGTCTCTTCATGCCTTACTTCACTGAAACCATATTGAGTGTAGCTAGACCTCATAGCCAACGAAAAACTTTCCCTGCGCTTGTGTAATGGCCATTTACGTTAACCATTTTTGTCGTTCCATTTTAATATACTACATACCTCCCCGACGCACACAGTATCCTTCTCATTGACCATACATAAATACCCTCCCCCCCACACACAACGCATTGAGTTCAGATAATCTAAACCAGAGAAAAAGATTCTGAGTGGTGGTCGTAAAAGTTGGTGTATAATCTCCTAACCGACTCTGTTCCTCTTTGTGTCTGCTGGCCCACTCAATCAATTATGAGATTGTGACGATATGAGACCACGGCATACTCTTCAATTATATCCTATGCAGATCAAAAAGCTGTTCAACTCTAAAGATTGTGAAATGATTTTCCAATCTAATTAGTTATCCTCGATTCGAGGTCTATTCAAAATTAAAAAGCTATGTGAACCATTCTTCCCTTCCTTATCAATAATAATCCCTTCATTCTTTCTCCTGCCTCATCAAACATATGCTAAAACAATGACACTGGAAAATTTCTTCACAGAAAAATATCTTCACAGGCGAGGATAACTTATATGATGTGACGAAAATAATATTTAAGCAATTGATATTCAAACGTGATAGGAAGGAAAGCCAGTAACCAATAGCGTTAATAAACATTACTTTCAAAAGAGACAAGGGAGAGAACTTAGACAGTTTCATTGTTTAACTTACCTCTATCACCAATTGTGCGATTTCCTGCAATGAGAGAAAGACGTGAATTTGAATGTCATAACAGCGAAACATAAAGGTAAAAAAATGTGAGCAGATAATGTATCTACTCAACCCATCTAGTTTGACTTGCAGGGCAAGTGTCAGACCTCACGCCTTTCTATACTAGTGCCGAATTACTACATCTATTATCTATGTAAAGTAAAATAGAATTCACACGCACACATACACACGTGCTCGCACACGCACACTCACGCATACACACACACACACGCACAATAAAAAAAAAACATATTTAAGTGTTTAATTTCAATGCGTTCTTACAAATTCGAACCGTGAATATCTGACTGGTGTTGTTTTCACGCTCTTTCTGCCAGAACGTATTGAAAACGAATGCGTTATTGCGTTGAATCTCGCTGTTCGCATGCACATGAAGCCTATATATATATGTGTGTGTGTGTGTGTATGTGTGTGTGTGGTTATGTGTATATATATTATATACACTCACACAAGAACACATTTTTATACCACGTCGAGTTATTTTTCATAGTTCATTTATGTTTAATTTATGCATACCACTTAGGCCATAATTGTCTTTTACTCTTTTTCTATATTTCCCTTTAATGCTAGATATAGTAAGAAGTGTTACCGTGCTGATGACGCGTATTGATGCAGAAACACATGCTGTATGCCTGTCACTTTCCTTAATAGCATATCAGCTTTGATGAACTCCTGATTCACGAGATTATCTCCCCTTCTCATGAGCAACTGGTTCTAATTGCCATTTGGTAACTGAGACAGCAGGTTTTAATAGCATAAACATGAAGACCGACAGAGATCCGCAAACACGCGCACCCATATGCACGGACACACACACACACACACACACATACACACACACGAATATGTATCTGTATGTATCCACACAGCTATACCACTGTTCATCTTATGCTGTACATATAAATGTATGTGTGTATGTATATGTGTATGTGTGTATGTATTACCTATACACGCACATACATGTCTTCATTTATCTGCATCACACAGCCAGGCTATTTCACATCTATGTACTATGTAGCTATATGTATGTCTCTTCTATTTCTTAATTATTATAAATCTTCCTCTGAGAAGGGAGCCTATATCCTACAAACATACAAGGCTCCATCTTTGGGATGTAGTTAACACAGACAAATTCACATTCGGAACTTGAGGAAAGTCTTCCATATTTTTACTGTTCCACTCACTGATTGCATTTGTAATGTACGAATCATGCGACTATATATTATATACACATACAAGGACATATGTATATATCCACATTACACAGAGCTGACCACGTCTATCTCTCTCTCTCTCTGTAGACACATAAATGTATGTATGTATGTATCATCTGTCTATCTATCTATCTATCTATCTATCCATCTATCTATCTATCTATCTATCTATCTATCTATCTA
>NC_068984.1:107861685-107862419 GCF_001194135.2 Octopus bimaculoides | reverse complement strand
ACAGTATATTAAATTATTGCAAATATATGAAATTTATCTGGGATAAAGATAACAATACTCACCTCAAGACATCATAGCAAACTCTGTCTGCCTCTTTTCTACCTACCTACCTCCCTACCTACCTACCTCCCTACCTACCTACCTACCTACCTACCTTTTTCTCCCCCTCTCTCTCTTTCTCTCTCCCTTCTCTCTCTCTATCATCTACACTGTGAGCGATGTAACGTAGACAAACATTAAGTATGGAACTTAGAAGTGATTATCTTGATATGTATATGTGTGTGTATGTGAGTGTATGTGTGTATATATATATATATGTGTGTGTGTGTGTGTGTGTGTGTGTGTGTGCGTGTCAGTACACATATTACGGTATCGACCTGACTATCGGATGTTATACAACGTTTGTCACAATGCGCTTCCTATTGTTTTAGCTTTCGAATGACGCACTCCTGTTAGATGGGGCTGAGGCAGGCCAAGTGATTGGAAGACTTTTCTGTCAGAGGGTTACTCATTAACATCTGAGTGAGCAGCAAAAACGTGATACAAAGTGCTTTGCTCAAGAACACAAGGCGCCGCACGGTCCGGGAATCGAACTCATGATCTAGTGAGCATTAGTGCAATACCCTCAACACTAGGCAACGCACCTTCACACACACGCACATACACACACACACACACACGCACACACACACACACACACACACACACACACACACACGCGCCTACAAATCATA
>NC_068984.1:107861076-107861675 GCF_001194135.2 Octopus bimaculoides | reverse complement strand
CACACACACACGCGCCTACAAATCATAAAATGTCAGGAGGAGAATCCTTTGTGTAACCATGTTGTTCTGGTGATCTGATGAGCTAGCTTTCTTTATTAGCATTGATTGTGAATATACAATTGTACTGTGTAATGCATAGCATACACATTAACACAGGCATGTAAATATGATATATTATACACTGAAATTATTATTATGTGAAGAGAGATACGAAACGACAATAATATTAAAAATGTCAAGTGCTTAAATAAATATATTCACCTTCCATATCTCCTGACTTGTAAGGTTTATATACTCATGAAATAATTTCGTCGATCGAATCTTCTGGATTTCAGATGCATGGAACTCTACATATACTCCCTTGTATTACTATGTGGTCAGTTAGCCAAGTCAGTTAGATGAGCTTTCTTTGAAAGCCGCATGATTCTGTATATACGTATATATAAAGTAAAAAAAAACCTATATATAAAGTAAAGAATCCTATACACGAATGTCTATAGGATTTACCTAAAAGTCCCCCTCCGAGGCACAGGTCCGAGCAAGATACTTTGTGGAAGACCAGTAATTGCTCATGCACACCAGTCTCATGTATATATATA
>NC_068984.1:107859395-107860338 GCF_001194135.2 Octopus bimaculoides | reverse complement strand
ACACACACACACACACACACACACACACACACACACACACACACACACACACATATATACTGACATTCGCATTGTCACGTCAGTAGTATCTAATTGTTGCTACTTGATTTACCTCTACTAAAAAAAGACAAGTCTTGACGTAGGTTTGGGGTAGTGATTAGAAAACTGTTGATTACAGTAGGTACGACGTTCGAAACCAACACGAGATTTTAGCACATCCCCCCCTCTCTATCTATCTCTTTGAGTGCGCAATCGCACTCATACCGCACGCCTGCATATCAATACAATCTAACATTTTGTACAAATTAAGAAATAAATTAAACTTTCCAA
The DNA here is from genome assembly GCF_001194135.2 of Octopus bimaculoides. NCBI lineage: Eukaryota > Metazoa > Mollusca > Cephalopoda > Octopoda > Octopodidae > Octopus > Octopus bimaculoides. The sequence continues at coordinate 107,860,008 of NC_068984.1, read as the reverse complement.
ATATAATAAAATCCCTATGAGGAATGAATGAAAAGAATAATATAATTCTACTCACCAAAACATACTCCGCAATATTTTGGACAGAAATCACGTGACCAACGCTGGTAACCATCACATATTTTCAAACCGAATGAGGCACATGAAGCAAGCTTATCTTTGCAGACTGTAAAATGACATACGTGTGCATATTTATTATATTCTTATATATTTGTATATATATATTTATTTATTATAAGGGCACACAAGGCACCTACCTGCTATTACCAACCATTCATATTTACCGCAGATAATAATAACAAAAATAATATCTACATGAATATTCACTTTTGAATATTTATTCCTTATATATATATATATATATATATATATATATATATATAATGACATACATATATGGTGACGTATGTATAAGTCAGGATTAAACAGCGAACATTAAATATAAAGGAAGTTCAAACATTTTAAAATTCTTGTAAACTAAGTTTTGGACTTTTGATTATTGAGTCAATATTCTAAATATAATCATAATTGACTTCGTTTTGTAGTTCCTTTGCAGAAGAAAAACAAAATCCATATTTTATTTGTGACTAAGGATGTGAAATTGTTGCTATTTGTA
>NC_068984.1:107856766-107858519 GCF_001194135.2 Octopus bimaculoides | reverse complement strand
GGAGATACTGAATGATATTGTAAACTAATTATTTACCGTGGAAGTATTAGTGGTTATATATTGTTGTAGGTACATGTAGCAAGATATGACAAACTACGGAGACTGGAACTGTCATACTTGGAAAATAGTGAAATAGAGTTGATGGATTACGAAAGGTTAGGACTGACAATAAACACATATCCAGATAGGATTGCCGAAATCTCGTGCACAGCAAGAGTAGGATAGAAGGCATTCGTTCAAAGCAGGGCCGGAAATGAAACTATGAGCCAGTCTCTTCAATAACTCTGTTCTATCTGCATACTTATATGCAAGTGAAACATGGGTTATGAGAAAGAAGTACAGTGATCGGCTATGACATAAAAGACCGCGGAAAGATCCTTGCTAGGAAGTTAGAACGAAAGCATAACTGAAACGAATACGAGAGTAGGAATGGAGTGAAAAATCTGATTGCAGAATATCCAAAGCACAAGTTTCGCTGCACCGGACATCACTAGAATTACTTTCCAGTTGCTGGAAAAACGACATAGTCAATCAATTCGGGCCCGAATGGAAGAAAAACAATCAATTTAAAGAAGAATGGAAGTGCTTTGTGACTAGCGAGAAATGGAACGTATTTATAGAATAGAAAAAGCTACTGGAATGAAAGTGTAGTACTGTAATGGAAATACTGTAGAACTATTGAAGGCAGGTCTATTATTTGAGCGATGATATTGAATCTATTTTTTTACAGAGGAATAACGGTAAAACCTTAATTTCCTCCCGTTGAATTGGCAGAATCTTTTGCGCACCCGATAGAAGCTTTGAGGTATTTTTTTTCGGATACTTTTGGGTTTGATAAACACATCTAAGGTGGTAGATCGTCAGAATATCAGAGTATCTGATGATATACCTTGCCGCTCTTATTTTGGTTCTGTGCTTTCAGAATGCAAACCTGGCTTCTAATCACGGAAAAAAAGAAAAATCGGGCCCACGAGAACAAAACAAAACAGTGATAGCCTTAAAATGTCCTTCACTTAGTGTCCAAGTATATCTGCTGACTAATTTCAGAGCCAGTATACCAATTGGTAGGAGAAAACACCAGTGGTATATTATTGGGAATGCATGAAGTAATGAACTAAGAAATTTTAAGTAATTAAAAATAAACCTGTGAGAAGAAAACATATAATTATTGTCATAATTAATTCTAGTGAAAAAATTAGATAGTTCAACAATTCAAATTTATTTGAATTCATTTAAAAATAGATTGCGATGGAGAGTAAGGCAGATATTTAGCAGTGAGATAACAACTTCAGAGATATTTCGGATTTATTAATCCTCATCAGCGAAGCATAATCTACTCACTACAGCCAGAACATACAATAAGTCCATATGTATATATTATTTGGTAAGTTTTCAACAAGCAGAATAGCACCCGATCGGCTAAGAGAGTAAAGATAATGTTATAATAAAAAACACAAATCTTTTTAAATACAGGTACCCAGGGTTTCCTGGTCGAAATACTAATTTATTTCACCATTTTTAAAGCTGCTTATCTCCATTGTGTTTTTCGTTTTCTATTCTTCCTCATCAGTGTCCCTCGTTTAAACAACATCTGCTTGAAAAAGCAATTGGTAAATAGTGTTGTTCTCAGCTTGAAAAATGGCGAAGTAAATTAATGTTGCGATCAGGAAACCCAGAGTATTTGTATTTACCAAAACTTGTAGTTTTTATTATAACATTACACACACACACACACACACACACACACACACAC
>NC_068984.1:107849335-107856643 GCF_001194135.2 Octopus bimaculoides | reverse complement strand
GGTTTGATAACTCAAAAGAATGACTGAGGAATATATTAGCGAATACCTGCTATTTGAAACATAAACAGTGATATAATGTTATTACACCTTCCCAAAGATAGTTGTAATCAAATACTAGTTTCCACTACTTTTCGTTACAAGGAATAAGAAGCGAAGATTTTTTCTCTTTCGTTTTCCAAAAGGAAAAGAAAGCTAGAAATTAGTAACGAAGTCATTTTTAGCTCACGATATTTTGCTTTAATAAGTATAGAAATGAACATTTGGCATACATTTGCTAAGATTCACTACAGCGCTTTCTTTGAGAGGAAAAAAGGCATTGTGTGTATGTATGTATGCCTGTGCACAGACACATATATGTAGGACAACTTCAAACTTTTCTTAATTACAGTTATTAATGTGTCAGAACAGGATTTATGTTTGATGCAATATGATGCATGCAATCATTGTATGATGCAATGTGGACGATGTTATTATTATTATTATTACTATTATTATTATTATTATTATTATTATTATTATTATTATTATTATTATTATCATTGTTATCATCATCATCATCATCATCATCATCATCATCATCATTATTATTATTATTATTATTATTATTATTATTATTATTATTATTATTATTATTATTATTATTATAATTGCTGTCATCATCCTCATCATCATTATTATTACTATTATTATTATCATTATTATTACTATTATTATTATTATTATTATTATCATCATCAACATCATCATCATCATTATTATTACTATCATTATTACTATTGTTGTTGTTGTTGTTGTTGTTGTTATTCTTGTTGTATTTGTTATTACAATATATTGACATTTCCAGTTGCGAATACTATACAGCAGAATGAAAAACACGAGGAAAATTAATTACTTTTCTATATCGGTATTATTCTTAGACATAACTCCTAGTTACCGTTTCCTGGATTTCTGATTGCAAATTGCAAGGATTCTTAGAAAATACTAAATGAGATGTATTGTTTTTACGAATGATTGTTTATTTAGTTTTAGAACTGAAACCTTCATGGATAGTTCTATATCATTTAATCAATATAACCTCATACTTCGCCGACTAAAGTCTTGTTGAATATTTGTTTGCCAACGCAGTAAAAAAACAAAACACAGAATAAATAAATAAATACTGACAGTTTTAACTTACCAAATGGTTTGCTGTCAATTGGGATTTCTTGGAAAGAGAAAAAGAAAGGAAGTTTATTATATGTGAAGGGTATTAGCATATAAATGACAAAATGGAGGATGGCGTAATTCTTTCTGTTAACTACTATAAGGAGTAAATGGCAAAATATATAAAAAGCTAACAATAAGTGGTAAATGGTACAATAGGAAATAAATAAAAAGAGCAAATGTACAAAAATATTTGCAAGAGAAATTAGAGTTTTAAATTACAAGCTGTCTGATACTGGAGAAAAAGGGTGGCGAGGTTGCAAGAATTATTGCTTTAGATATAGTCTTTGAACGTTTTGAGTTTATATTACACCCAACTTTGACATTGTTTAATTGTCCTTTGAGCTTTGAAGGCTAATAGAATGTGCTAGTATTATACTGGAATATATTCAGTCAGTTGTGTTCATTTACGTAAAATACTAAACTTGTATAGGTCAAAAGAAAATGATTTGATATTGAAGAAAAATAGGTGATATTGATTTCTTTTGACGAAATCTAAATACGAATATTTACAAAAAAATAAAACCAAGAGGTTGTAGCATGCATTCTGTCTATTTTTTCAAGAAATTAACTTGCGTTATGGTTAAGATTTCTCCGATCCTAGTATTGTTACTTGGTTTGACATTTAACCGTCGCTGGCTAAACGTCACCAGCTGTGAATAGGCGTACTAAGTAGGAATATAGAATAATTAATGATTACTTTTGCTAGTTTAGATTTGAGTAAAGTTAAAGTTTATACCTGTGGACTAAATGCTGGCGACGCTATATCATTTCAATACTCACACATCTCTATTGATTGCCGAGGGATCTGAAAAATTTGCTCGTATTAAAACTGCGCTACATGGCTGGTACATCACTGTTCATCCTGCATTGAACACAGACATTCACACACATGCATCCACTACAGCATAAACTTATTCTATCCCTTGAGATTTGATGGCTTCAAAACTTTTATAATGTTTGCATGATGCAGAAGAGTTATTTTGGTGCAGTAATTGGAACTAATTTTGCATGCAAAAACAATTTCTGCGAAAAAAAATAATTGAAAAAGAAGAGAAAATAGAAACCGTGTGATGCTAAATCCCATTATCTATTGGATCAAAGCTTCATCACAACACTGGATACGAACTGCTATATTTTCTGTTTCTAATCACCTTACTGTCTTGAAGATATTCGGTTTTCTTGCCAAAACATTGCGACCTCCAATGACATATCTACATCTGACATTATATCACAAAATATTGTTAAGAAGTACTTAAGAAGCTTTATTATATCATGGTTATTTTAATATGACCACTGTAGAAGATGTTGAATAGGCCCTCGGTATGAAAGCTTTTGAAATGATATAGTTTTGGAACCATAGAATAATTAAAGTTAGTATTGCAAACTAATAAAAAGTTAGTTAATGATAAAATACTTCGACTGTAGTCAGAGGGAGTATTATACAGTCATAGTATGTAAATTATAGTCCACTGAATTAAACGAGTAAGTGTGAGGTGTTTTGGCTTCTCATACATACAGGCGAACTATATTCTTTACGTTTTTTAATATTTCAATAAAATATTCTGTTCATTGGTCTAGCAGGGAAACAACGTTATCAAGAAAGTTAATTGTTTCAAATAAAATACTGTATGCCTACCTTTACAGGTTGTCTTCACTAAACCGTCCACTATTTTATTCAAATTCTTGAAATTTTTCGTACTGAAGACAAGATTAGGATTTGATGCAATGTCCTTTAGTTCTCTTTGGTTTACAGCTCCACCAATTCCAATAGCAAACATCGTGATGTTGTTCTTTTTGGCAGCATCTGCTTCTACTTTAGTGTTCAAACCTATATTGGACATACCATCGGTGATAACTATCGCAATCTTTGGTACACCTTTTCGGAAGCCACTAGCTCGTGTGAACATGTGGTAATGCATGAAACTAGCGATGAAATAGTAAAGAGAAGAGATAAATAAATGTGAAGTTGTGAATTTATACAGAGAAACAGTTACCAGAAATGACACTCAAAAGAATATGTAAAATGGCAAATATATGGGAACAAGAAAATCTTATTGATATTTAGTAGAGAAAAATTTAATTGTAGTATGAAATAATATGTAAAGATGGGATGAGGTATTGAAAAAATAAATAGCATGCGAGCATGTATCACAGAATAAAAAAGTAATTGCCTGTAAAGTATTAAAGAAAAAGAAAGAAACAAAAAACCATGCGATAAGAATACGATCAATCATAACATGAGTAACACTCAAGCGTGTATTTTTAGTAAAAACAAATCTACGTGTGGTTTACACAAATCATACGTCTGTACGAGGGTGGGCTGACTATGAAGGAGTGATGCTAGAGCTGTGAAATATTGCATGCATTAATTTAAACTCTTCTTATTAGTAACTGCATCGTTTTGTCCCAGGTAAACTGATATCTGAGAGTTCAAAGAAGACTTAATAAGTAACTAGTAGCAACTTCTCTCGAAAATGAACAAAATCTGGCATTGTGGTATTATCAAGTATCTGCAGAAAAAAACTGTTTAGCTCCCAAAGACATTCATGCTAACATGTTTGCTACATTAGGGAATCAACTGTGCGAAAGTGGGCAGCTGAATTTAAGAAGGTAAGGAGGGAGAATCCTGAAGATGACCCAAAGTTTGGACGTACTGCCAACACCAACACCGAGCATTGATCGTGTTCACCACATGCTGATGGATAAAGGGCAATTGACTATAATTAAATAGGCAATGCTTTTAGCATATCCCGCGAGAGAGTTGCGAATATTCTGTATAATGAGTTTGGTTTGACGAAGGTTTTTGCTTGGTGGGTGCCACATCTTCTGACATCTGATCAAATACGCACCAGGCTGATCACATAATGGAAAAATCTGACATTGTTTAAGGCAAATCCAGCTGGTTTCCTTGAACGTTTGCTAATCCGAGATGGTTGTTGGCTTCACTTTGAGCTAGAGACAAAGAGACAATCCAAAATGTAGAAACCCCATCCTCACTGATCCAAACAAGACGAAGCTCGTTTCATCTATAGGGAGGGTGATGGGCACAGTTTTTTGGGATTCAAAAGGCATTGTGTTTATCTTCGAAAGGACCACACAATCAATGGAGCGTATTATGTCAACTATAGGCTATGAAGACCAAACGCCTTGGGAAACTGGCGAAAGGGGTCTTGTTTAATCGGGACAATGCTCCAGCAAACAGGTCTTTGCTTTCGCTGGTTGCTAAGCATGACTGTGGCTTTGACCTAGTTGATCACCGTCCCAATTCTATTGGTTTCGCCCTATCTGATTATCATTTGTTCCCCAGCATGGAAAAAAAAACGAATGTATAACTGGCAATGTGTCGCTTAAGACAAAGAGGGTTCCAGTTGAACCGATTAATAGAACAGCCTGCTCGTGACCTTAACGTGCAAGTGGCTGAGCACACCTCGGTCACGATTACTCTTAACATAGTTCTCAGGGAGATTCAACGTGACACAGAATGGGACAATGCTGACCCTTTGAAATACGGGTACAACTCATTTTTGCCAGCTGATTGAACTGGAGCAACGTGAAACAAAGTGTCGAGCTCAAAGACACAACACTCTGCCAGAAATCGAACTCATGACCTTACGATCGTGAGCCGAATACTTTAACCACTCAGCTACGCAAATACATACATACAAATGTTTGTGTGTGTGTGTGTGCGTGCGTGCGTGCGTGTAGTGATAGAAGGCAACTCAAAGAAATCTCTCTGCATGAATTTTATTTGAATGGATGTGTTGCACAAGACAGAGCCCATTTTCAGCGGAATCAGCGATGAAAGCAGTAGCATGACAGAGCCGATCAGGAACCAATTTGCACCTCAGGTTTTTTTCTTGTAGGAGTTTACCATTTAGAATGAAGTTCTAACGAGAACTAGGGTTGCTTCACTCTTAGTGGTTCACATACCACTTCACCCTTAAGGAGAACCCTAACCGGTGCTATTACTCAAGGTCAGAGTAAACCTGGGAAAAATAATGGTTATGTGGTGGTTCCACACTCCTCATTAGCCTGGAACTCATGTACCAGAACCCTACTATCGGATGCAGTTTAAAGTCATACCAAGGACATAGATACATACATAATACATTGTTGTTGTTGTTGTTGGCACTCCGTCGCTTACGACGTCGAGGGTTCCAGTTGATCCGATCAACGGAACAGCCTGCTCGTGAAATTAACGTGCAAGTGGCTGAGCACTCCACAGACACGTGTACCCTTAACGTAGTTCTCGGGGATATTCAGCGTGACACAGTGTGACAAGGTTGGCCCTTTGAATTACAGGTACAACAGAAACAGGAAGTAAGAGTGAGAGAAAGTTGTGGTGAAAGAGTACAGCAGGGTTCGCCACCATCCCCTGCCGGAGCCTCGTGGAGCTTTTAGGTGTCTTCGCTCAATAAATATTCACAACGCCCAGTCTGAGATTCAAAACTGCGATCCTATGACCGCGAGTCCGCTACCCTAACCGCTGGGCCATTGCGCCTCCACACATAATACATACATCAACTGGAAATCTCTACAGGAATAGTGATATCAACGGGCTCTACCTGAGAAGAGATAATAAAGGAAGTAGAGATTTGATATCCGTGAAGAAAGCCTGCGAATGTCGCGTAGTCTCTCTTAGAGAGCATTTGTTAAACAACAGCAGCACAGATAAATACATTAACTTAGTGCTGAAATGTGAAGAGAACAATATCATACGTTCCTACAAGTCGGTAGCGAATTCCTCAGGAAGCACTTTCTGTATGTGACTTCATATACAACCTCAAAACAGTCGGACTAAAATACCTCAAAGACCAGTATACCAAAAACAAAAACAAAAAAAAAACAACAAAAAAAAAAGACCATGCGTAGTCCTGAAGAATTGAAGAATACAGAAATATTGACATAAAGTGAAGCCTCTCTTGGACTCGTGACCTGTACATCATATCACATTTCGGAGGCTACGCATTTGCAATACAACAGCAGAAGTCTGCTACTAAATATCTAATAAACAGAAGAAGCAATAGAGCCCTTAGAGTTCTAAGGTGCACCGAAAATATCATATTTCTGTGGAAGACTTCACATATGTGATTAGCAGCTGCACCAAAAATGTCATCAAGATGATACATCCCTATGCGACATAACGTTGTCGCAAAAACAATATACAATACCCTCGGGTAAAAGACTGTTCTGGAATAAATATACAGAATCCCCCTGTTATTGAATTCACACAGAAACATCCACACAAAGAATACTGGTGGAACATTCCTGCCAAATCATCTGTCAAGTGTAAGCATAACAAGCCGGATGTTGTTGTCTGGGAGTTATGTACTATCATAGAGTTCAGCTGTTCTGCTGATGTGAATATCTTTTTGAAAATCAAAGAGAAAGTGGATAATTATGGACAACTGCTACGAGACCTTTGTCTTCTACATCCAGATTACAAATTTACATTTATATCAATAATAATCGGTGCACTTGATTTTGTGCGGAAATGCCGCGCTGACCGTTTAGATACGCTTGGATTTCTGAAAATCCAACAAACTCGCACATTACAAATACAATCTGTAAGGATAACAGTAAAGATATGCAAGACTTTTCTCAAGTTTAAAATGTGACATTGTCTTCCTTATTTACATTCCGACGACAGATCTTTGTATCTCTGTTAGAAACCAGCTCCCTCGTCAAAGGAAGAGTTTAGATTATTAAAAACAGAAGAGAACATACTCACCTGATAGCAGATCCTGTTGCGGTATTACCCGGAGTGTAGTGAATATTCTGAATAGCATTCTGTAAACTCTTCTTGGTATTGTGCTTGTTTAGGTTGAATTCCAAATAATTTCGGCTGTTGAAACGCAAAACTCCAACCTGAATATTCTTCGGTCCAATTTCCATTTGGTCGACTATATCATTCAAGAAGGTTAGCATCATGTGGAAATTATGATTGCCAACACTTCCAGATGAATCCAGAACAAAAGCGATGTCGGCTGCCGAAGTACAGGCTGTAAAACAACGAGAGTGAGAATGAGTGTGTGTGTGTGTGTATGTGTGTGTGTGTGTGTGTATGTGTGTGTGTGTGTGTGTATGTGTGTGTGTGTGTGT
>NC_068984.1:107842153-107846383 GCF_001194135.2 Octopus bimaculoides | reverse complement strand
AGGGTATTTTCAAGTTAAAGGAAAGATGGAGACGCATTGTGCAACAAAATAGTTCATATTTAGTTGATTAAAAATGTAACGGCACGTATTTATTGACCTTTTTCTTTCCTTTAAAAATCGGCACGAACTTTCCGGACAACACAATATTTAAAATAATTTATATAATAATAATAATAATAATAATAATAATAATAATAATAATATATGTTTGTGTGCATTGTGTGTGTGTGTGTGTGTATTTTGATGGTTATGCCCCTGTAACCTAGCAGTTTTGCAAAAGAAACCGATAGAACAAGAACTTGGGTCGATTCTTTAACCAGTGCCCTTGCATGTCCGCAGTCAAATGACTGAAACAAGTAAAAGACACCTTACCGAATGGATGGTAAACAATGCTATCTACCGTTTCAGAGCGTCTCTGAGTAGTGAAAGAAAGGGTGGGAGTTGCTCTCCAATCGAAGATATATATTCTTCTATTCTTCTCCATGATGTCTTAACGATAGTTCAAACTTACAGAAAACGAAAGACAAGCAGGTGTATTAGTTTGACGTTCAGGAAGAATTGAAAAGTCTTCGATGTTTCGAGCCTAAGATCTTCGACGGAAAGGATTTAGACGTTAAGAAATGGAGAGAGGCTCCTTCATTGGAATTTCAACATCAACAGGATATTTTAGTATGTATGAATGTATATTTGCAGATTTGTATGCTTTGTTTTATGTATATGATCTCATGCATATATTTGAGCATCTCTGGACATGCTCATATATACTTAAATAATGAACGTCTGGAAAATTTTACAGATTTTTACAGTTCCGGTGATGACTTGGATCTGTAGTCTTCGAATCAGCTTTCTCCTTTCTGGTTTTGAGAAACCTAATTTCTAAACATTGGTATTTAGACAGTGTATTATATATCCAAGTGTCCCAATAATTACAGGTATAAACCTGAACTTGTAATCCGGATAGAGTTGCTTTAAATTGCTCAATAGTTCAACGTCGATATTTCGTTTTTCGCTGATCATTAGCTTTATTTTAACATCCGCTGGGTAGCTGATTTCCACAACTGTAAACAGTTTGTAATGTCTATCCCAAATTACTATGCCAGGTCTATTGTGTTTACAGTTTATTAAGGTTTCACTGGGACCTTCCACCAGTACTCCATTTTAATATGAGTGGCTATAACTTCTACAATACTGTAGGTTATTATTTCTTTGGCCTCAGGGTTATCCTTCCGACGGATCTCATTATACAGCGTCCAAGCTACAACATCATGTCTCATCGGTAAGTAATATCATGATGACATTTTCGGAGAACTGTTTATGATGTGGGTGATATCTACGGTATTAACGTCACAAAGTCTGCATCGGTTATCACATTTTGCTGCTTTTCCGGCATCTCTGTCTGTCTGTCTGTCTGCGTGTATGTATGCATGCATGCATGCATGTATGTATGTATGTATGTATGTATGTATGTATGTATGTATGTATGTATGTATGCGTGAGTGTGTGAGCGCGTTCGTGTGCGCGTGCGTAAGTGTATCTGTGTGTGTCTATGTGCGTATGTATTCTACATGCGTGCGTATGTAGAATATCTCCATAAAAACCGAACACATTCGAAGATCATTTCATGCTACACAATCAAAATTTAGAGCAACATTTGAAGTTTCTGGATTGATTACAAAATACAAGAGATTACGAGAATGCACAACGCTTATTTACTATGAATAAAGAGACGTGCTAAGACTAGAATATTTCGTGAGATACGTGAAAATATTCCGTAGTATTGTTAAAACTGAAACGTTTAGACTAGTTACAAAAAAATTACGGAATCAATGAACAATAGAGGAACTTTGCTCTGGGGAATGGCAGTGACTGCATTGATTAAATCTTAACGAAAAATTCCTATAGGATGAACCAAACAGTTATAAACATCTGCTATACAAAAAGTTTAATGTCTAAAGGCTTTTGGCTTACCGTTACATGATTGGCGTGACAACATAGAGGCTATAGATTTGAGTGAGTCGAAGTTATCTGCTTTGAAGACAAACTGTTTAGTTGGTTTACTAGCAATGACATTCAGTTGGTTATAGTCAACACTGGGTCCAATACCAATGGTGAACAGTTTTGTACCAGAATCCTTTACTTTTTTCGCTTCTTGGACCACATTCAGTCTACCATTGGGTCTACCATCAGTGATCATAATCGCTATGTGGCTTACATTTGATCTCATTCCAGCCGCCTTAGACATGCTAGTTTCTCGAAGACGTTTCAGAGCTTCTCCCATATGTGTCATACCGCTTCTGGTTGGAATCTTGCCGACTGCCTTTAATAAGCTCTGTTGGTCTTTATGTTTATTCATGTTGAACTCAGTTCGACTTCCGCTGTCAAATGTGTCGACACCTAAGAAAATAACATAAAAAATTATAGATAATTTAGATAATTATATGCGCAAGTGTGGTTGTATGGTAAGAAGCATGCTTCCCAAACATATGGTTCTGGATTCAATCACTGCGTGGAACCTTGGGCATGTGTCTTCTACTGTAGCCTCGGGGCTCCCAAAACTTTGTGAGTGGATTTGGTAGACGGAAACTGAAAGAAGCCCGTCATATATATATATATACAATACATGAGTATATGCATATATATGTACATGTATGTACATACCTTCATCTACATGTATATATAGATGCATATCTGGGTACATGACGTAGCAAAAAAAACATGGACAAAATGATAAACAAGGTACAGAAAGCACACAGGCCACATAGAGAACATTTCCTTCATCAGCTGCCACCATTATAACACTGGCGTTTCGAAGAGTTATCCTCTCTATATATAGGAGTGTGTGTCTTTGTATCTGTGTTTGTCCCGCATCACCGCTTGCTAGCCGGTGTTGGTGTGTTTACATCTCCATAACTTACCAGTTCGGCAAAACGACAGCTAGAATAAGAACCAGGCTTTAAAGAATAAGTTCACTAAGAATTCTTCAAATTGGTGCACCAGCATGGCCGCAGTCTAATGCGAAATAAAAATTGAAGATGTAATAACTTTCTGGATTACTATCCTCGTCCTTAGAACGCATATCAACAGTCTACATTAACAAGAGAGCTAGGCTCGTCCTTAGATGTTTTGACAGTATGTGCATCATATGTACATAGTCCCTGTTGAGATTTGAACTATGGATGATTATTTCTAAGCAGCGCTAATGCTTTTTGCCACTTGAGTAATGAACCTAACCGACGCGCGCGCGCACACACACACACACACACACACACACACACACACACACACACACACACACACACACGCACGCACGCACGCACGCACGCACACACACACTCTCCCTCCCTCTCTCTCCCTCAACAACAACAGCAACAATAGCAACATCTACTACTACTACTACTACTACTACTACTACTACTACTACTACTACTACTACTACATCATCGTAATCATCGTCATCCACAACAACAAAAATGATATAAAAGCAATATAAGCGTACTACTTACCAATCTGTACTTCATCGGGGCCGATATTAAAGCTTTTCGATACAGTCTCTACAAAGCGGAGCATTTTTTGGAAGTTAGCGCTACCCACACTCCCGGAACTATCCAAAATGAAGACGATATCAGCCTGTGCAGGACATTCTGTTCAGGAAAGAAATTAATTATGTATACATATTTAAAAAAAAAAATCAAGACAAAATCTTTTGTAATTAGAGACATAATTATGAAATACAGGCACAATATCAATTTTCTGGAACTTTTGTATTAAAGACTTTTCGGATTACTGATTTTTTAAGAACCAGAGGTAGTTACCTCTAAATTAAACAAATATTAAATTTTAAAGTTAGAGGGGCACTTGTGGCCTTGTAGCGCAGTACTTGAAATCTTTTAGCATTCAACCGCATATTATTTTGCTCTGCCCACTTGTATATTGCATTTAGGTCCTTCTGCAGGCTTATGACATCATCAGGATTCTTTATTGCCTGAGATAGTTTTGTGTCATCAGCGTATCCAGTGACAATGGCTGCCCGAGTGACCGTGGGCATGTCCAGAAGGGCTACTTACTATGAACAGTAGTGGCCCCAGGACAGTTCCTTGTGGAACACCGCTCAATATTTGCGTTTCTCTAGATAATTCTCCATTGACTGCAGCACACACACACACACACACACACCACACACACCACACACACCACACATACACACACACACACACACACACACCACACACA
>NC_068984.1:107840084-107841952 GCF_001194135.2 Octopus bimaculoides | reverse complement strand
ACACACACACACACACACACACACACACACACACACACACACACACACACACACACACACACATATAAGTTCATAACAAAGAAAAAGAAGCAAGACTGAATTACTATATATTATTTATATGATAACTGATACATATATTAGATTAAACGATGATACTGGAAAAAGGACTGTTAGCACGCTTAGTAATGTTTAATCCATCTATATGCTTTGAGTCTGTCTTTACCGAGATCGACAAAATAAGTACCAGTCAAGTACTAGGGTCGATGTAATAGATTGCTTACCTCCCCTCAAAAAATGCTGGCCCTATTCCAAAATTTTAAACCATTAACTGATATATATATATATATATCAGTTAATAGAACTATGTTAATAAACAACAACGAGGTACAAGAATATTTTAACATTGTTGTACCTTCTAACAGAACCTGAAATCAAACCAAGCATAAGATAAACTCAGTAGCAGGAAACTGTGGAAGCTTGCCAAATGAACTGTATCTGTAATTAAAGGAGCCAACCTTGTCACATACACAGTCGTAGAGCCTGCTTGACGGTTATAGTAACGGTAGAAGTGTATGCGAGATACTCAGTCAGTTACACTGTATGCAATGATTAGGTAATTCGTTTTATCAAAGCATTGAAAGACTTATCATAGAACTCGAGACGTGATCTTAAGGTGTAGGAAGTATTCTGAATGGATTTTTTCACCAAAATACAACGTTAATACTCCTTTGAAAACTGGATTTCAAGTAAAATCTCTTATCCAAAGTATATAAGATTTGAGTTTTAATTATATTCATAATATTAAATTCCAAGGGGGGAAATAATAAACGTAAACAATAAAAAAATAACGATAGAATATACTCACTTCGGATTTCTGGTTCGGTTTTATTTTTACCAACTAAATGAAAACAAAATTAAAAAGAATTAAATAAAGATTTTCAGAGATGAAGATTTATTATCGTAATGGATCATTTAAATAGATAAGTTTTTAAAAAATGACGAAAATAAAAACGGGAATGAAAGAAAGGAAAAAGAAGATATCCATTATTGAAATGCATTTGGTTATCAGTTTCGCATTGTATTTTGTACAGAAAATTGTCAGTGGAAAATGAAGGTTAAACGACTGAAGGGTTATAACATTGAGTTATCAACTTGTGGAAAACCGTTCAATTAAATTCACGCGTTACTCTAAGTTCTAGAAAGATTTCTTACTTTCTAGCTTCGTTAAAACGTTAAAGGAGGAACCGTTGAACTCATGACCTCTTGAAATTCCTCTAAGATTGGGCAGAGGATGGGAGGTAAAACCCAATATTAAAAGATATACTCAAACCTCGAACATGATAAAAGTTTTGCTATAGGTGATACTGTTAAACCAAGCAAATAATTAAATTTACCATTTGTAAATAAAGACCGTCTGATTTTACTCATAAAGCTTTAGTCGATCCAAGTTACGGCACTTGGCCAAATTACTGCACAGTGGATCGAGTCTAAAATCACGTGATTGCGAAAAGAATTTCAATCTTTGCAGAATTAACTGTAATAGCGTGCTTTCCAAGGGAGAATTATTATCAAGTCCCTTCGTAATACAAGTACAAAATGTAAATGAAACACAAACAAGTTAGAAATTTTAAATAAAGATTTCTAATTTTTACATGAGACATCATCTTTCTCATTGCGGGGTAGAACATAAACATTAAATGATTAAACAATCTCTAAATATTTGACTGGTATTTCATATCTATATTATACAGTTGACCCCCGGTGAGGTTTGAGTTCACATCTTAAAGGGGTCTACCTAAATACAACAAGGTATTTTGTATTCATGCTATACATAGAAATGTATTCTAGTTTCGACATCTGTTTCTGCG
>NC_068984.1:107835547-107839079 GCF_001194135.2 Octopus bimaculoides | reverse complement strand
CTCTTCAACAGAAAGAATACGGAGACAAGGAGAAAAACACGGAGAAAAAAAATTGAATAGTGTTCAGTCAACGGTCAATCATATATACCAAAGTAAACACGTAAATGTGAAACAAAGTGGAAAAAATAGTACTCGAATACCGGAGGTAGAGTAAACAGTCTTTATGTTGTTTTTGCAGCTTTATCAATAAATTATGAATGCATATATATATACGTTATTGACGTCACAAGAACATACAAACTCTCGAGGGAACGGACAGGCAGCGTTCGATTATTTCAATGCAAAAAGGATTTTTCAAACAAATATTTACACGCTGTTATCTATAGCTTCATATATTCTTCGAGATCCAAATTCCAAAGCATATATATATATGTGTATGTATGTATGTATATATGTATGTGTATATCAATATATACATATATACATATGTATATATATATATATGCATGTATATATGTATATATATACACACACACACACATATCTATATATACGCGTACATATGTAGTGCCTGTGTTATAACAAACCAATTTGCTGTGGAAGAATAGTTTTGGATGATTTGTCTGTAGGAATACGACTAACTGAATTTGCAGAGATTTTTGAAACAATCCATGTGAAAGAAAATCATGTTGATAGCAATTTGGGCATCCATAATAGATTTTTCAGACATAAGTGGATTATTGAGAGAAGAAAATATTTGAACACGGGTTCAGCCAGTGTGTAAAACAATATATTACAGTAACTGTTAACTCTTACTATAAAATTGTACAAACAAAAAGATGGCGGAAGAAGGGAAGAAAAATAGAAGACCAGATTAAAATATATTAATGTACCGAAGGTTCGTCTTTCTATATTCTGAAGACACATTATCGTTCATTCAACCGGAGTTGAAAAATATAAGACTCTCAGCGAGTTAACCGCGTACAAATAATTGGTTTTCTACCAGAGAAAGAAACTACTTGGGAATTAAACCAAAGAGGGCACCTCAACGAGTCGATTGATTTCCTTGAAATAGCAACAAAATAGCCCTCAATTTACACACTCTACTATTTTGTTTTTACAAAAATAGGGCATATTCAAAATTATAATCCAGGATATAAAAAAATAAATATATAAACGAGTTGATAACAGTTGGAACATCTCTGCTGATAGGTCGGCTCGATTGCAAATGATATAGAAATAAACAACAGCAACAATATCTGCAAGAAGAACAACAACGACAGCGACAACAACAAGCTACAAAAGAATAAGCATTTAGTGTTTGGAGATTAAAAAGGGAAGTTTAACTGATTTTAATCTGCGGGCACCTTCCGTTCCATTACATAACGAGAGAAATATTTTTGTTCTACGGTTAACACAGATGTTAATGAATTAAATAAAAAGGAAAAGGCGGTGAGCTGGCAGACACGTTAGCACGCCGGGCGAAATGCTTAGCGGTATTTCGTCTGTCTTTATGTTCTAAGTTCAAATTCCGCCGAGGTCGACTTTGCCTTTCATCCTTTCGGAGTCGATTAAATAAGTACCAGTTACGCACTCTGGTCGATATAATCGACTTAATCCGTCTGTCTGTCCTTGTTTGTCCCCTCTGTGTGTAGCCCCTTGTGAGCAGTAAAGAAATAAGGAAAAAGAATTTGATTTGTCCTTTTCTTTTTTGAACTCGAAGCCAATATTTCAGTATGCAAATACAACATCGATTTCCCGGAACCTTTGGTTCCAAAACATTTCCGGATTACTGATAGTTACGAATAAGCGGTGTTCACATTGTCCAACACTCTCTAAATTAAACAAATATTAAACTTACTCATATAATTTGCGCAGGTATGACTGTGTGGTAAGAAGTTTTCTTCCCAACCACATGCTTTGGGTTCATCCCCATTGCATGACACCTCGGGCAAGTGACTTCTACTTTAGCCTCGGGCCGACCAGAGCCCTCTGAGTGGATTTGGCAGGCGGCAACTGAAAGACTCCTGTTGTATATATATATGTGTGTGTGTGTGTGTGTGTGTGTATGTGTGTGTTTGTGTGTGCGTGTTTTTATGTCTGTCTCTTTCTCACCACGATCACTTGACAACCGGTATTGATGTGTTTACGTCCTCGCTTGGCCTAAGAGATCGAAAGAATAAGTACTAGGCTTTAAGAAAGTAAGTACAGGGGTCAAGTCGTTCGACTAAACTTCTTTAAGGTGGTACCCCCGCATGGTCGTAGTCTAATGATTGAAACAAGTAACAGATTAGAAGATTATAAAAGGTTAACTAAATGAAATACAGGAACCAGTACATTAGAATAAATTATACAAGTTTATTGATACTGTATTGTGAAAGGTACCATTAAACTAGTCTGGTGGCTGCGGAAATTTCCTGCATATTTCCTGCGGAAAGTTCCTGCATATTTCACTGTTAGTTACCAATATCCAAATTTATATTGTTATATATCTATGTGTGCGAATATATTTCAATATATATGTGGTCAATATTTAAATGTATTATATTTTTATAGCCATTAATATCGAAAAGTATGTTATTTCATTAAATCTCTCTGTGTGAATGTATTTCTGTCTTTATGTTGTCAGTATTTGAAAACATTTTTATTATTATACCCACTAAAATTCAATATTGTGTTCCTATGACGACAATGTGAACGTATTTCTAATACATTTCGTTTTACGTGGTATTAATTTGGTCTTTTTGTTATATACCTGTAGCTCGTCTACGCTGAATAGAGCTGGTCTCTGCACTTTAATTTCTCAATAACTAGCTAAAACAACACTCAAACAAAATTGTGAAAAACAAAAAGACCGCAAGGTTAAAAGAAATAGTACTCTTTCTTGGTTCCGTAGTTCCTGAGATAACAAAGTGGACATTAAAA
This sequence comes from Octopus bimaculoides, assembly GCF_001194135.2. Taxonomy (NCBI): domain Eukaryota; kingdom Metazoa; phylum Mollusca; class Cephalopoda; order Octopoda; family Octopodidae; genus Octopus; species Octopus bimaculoides. Next base: position 107,836,214 of record NC_068984.1, on the reverse strand, counting down.
AAAATCAATGAAGCAAACTAATTGTATATGAATAGAGACACCCAATTTGTTGGTTGCTGAGATGTTGGATGGAAGGGACAAAAGCGAGGCTGCTTAATACAAATCTTGAGTGAAAGAGAGTCGGTGTCAGATGAAATTCAAAATGTAGAAGGAAATATGTTAAATACATTGAGAAAAAAATATCAAGAATGTTCGGAATACAGGAAAATCAACAACAAACAAAAGTTTATAATATATTCCGGCCTGAAGTGTATTAACCAGTACAACACTTCCATTTTTTTTTTGTGTACGAAGAGCTGAAGCAGCTGCGAAGTGTAAGCCTGGAGGAAGTTGCTGAATGTTTCTGATAAACTTCATCACAAAGTAAAGACGCAAAAAAAAGAAAAAAAGAAAAAATGAATACATCTCAAAAATTAATTGAATCATTGATCGGAGAAAATTGGAATGAGCATGCAGGTGTTATTTATATGGAAATGTAATGGAGTGGCAGCTGCTGATGTCGCCTTCTTAACAACCTTTCGGTTGACCACCTTCGTCTTTTGTACTCGCTTTTATAACAATATTAGCTCTGCTGTATCCATCACCAACATACTTCATGCTAGCTGGTACAATCCCCCAAAGTCATCGTATACATGTGTCATAAGTATATATATATATATATATATAT
>NC_068984.1:107832869-107835532 GCF_001194135.2 Octopus bimaculoides | reverse complement strand
ATGTATGTATGTATGTATATATATATATATATATATTTATGTATATGCCATATACATATTCAACAAAAACTCCATTAACGAGTTTAACCCTTGCCAGAAGCAGAATTTCAATGAAACACAATCATACAGATCATTCCATGATCATACAGATCATAGTATAATGCATTATTAAAAAAAAAACAATCATAAACTATAAACTCCCTATATAAGTTTAACCCTCACCAGAACTAGAATCTCAAAGATAAAGAGAATACAAGAAACAAGAGGGTCACAATCACCAGCACATGTAAATAAGCAAACATCAAACGTATGTTTCTACCGTTAACGGTATCATTATGGTTGGCCAGTATCCTTCAAACCAGCTGCCAAAAACACAGATATAAGTAAAACATCAGAGCACATTTAGGGTTTAGTGAAATAAACCGGTTGAGTGATAATTACTTCCTCTGTAGAGCAAGCGTCTCCGGTTATTGTGTTATTTTAATGAGTTAATCAAAGGGGAGGAGGGCTCTGTTCATGACAATTTTTATGGCCCCAGAACATGGTGGAAAGAAAACAGCAAGTTATTCATTGACTTAGACCAAATGCTTGCAAAAGAGTGGACTCCACTAAAAGTATCTAAGAGAGTCACGCGGTGTTGTTAAACCGAAATAGCGATGACGACTGCGGTCCACGAACAGGAACTCTCTTTCTCGGACGGGCTTCTCTAAGATATATGTTAAACCAAATTTTAGTGACAAGGCTTTTGAGGATTAAAGTAGATCGGAATTAAGTGTGGTAACTTAACAGATAAAATAATCAGAGATCTTACATATGAAGGCACAACTTGCTACTATAAGCTACCATCTTGAAAAAAAAAGAAACAAATAACAAAGAAACCACAACGTATTGCTTATATGGGAAATAACGAAATGATCACGACAAATTGATGATGATGATGATGATGATGATGATGATGGTGACGATTATGTTGGTGATAATAGTAATAGAGATGATGCTGTTGCGTTGCTGATGGTAACATGTAGCTGCTGATAATGATGATAGAATAACGCTGCTGCTGCCACTGCATTTGTTGGTGATTATATTAAGATTTATAGGGATGAGATCAGTAGTAATGATGATGACGACGACAACGACGACGGCAACGGATCTTGTAATGGAGGCGGCAGGGGCATGGTGGAGTGGATGATGGTAGTTGTGGCAACGGTGCAGGAGAATATTAAAGAAATAAAAATTGATAATAACAAGATATCACCTTCACAAGTTCTTACAGCAAGCGTGGCCCTGATTTTCTCCAAAGCTTTGAAGTTGCTAACTGTGAAAACATGATCGGCGTCTGGATCTGTTGAAATATCTTTCAGTTCTCGATAGAATGCTTGGGAACCAATACCAATAGAGAAAACAGTGGCCAACTTCTTCAGCTTCATAGCTTCAGCAGTTGTTGATGCCGGAACGTTTGACTTGCCATCCGTGAGGACGATAACGATGTTGGGAATATTTGGTCGATTACCGTTTTGCGGTAAAAGACTAATTGTTCTAATGTATCTGAAAGAAGAATAGTAAATATTTGGTTTGATATCTACTACATATGTGGAAAATCGATTTACGAAACGTCGGACACTCTGGAGTATACCAACAACGTACAATCACCGAAACATGTGCTTCGGACCAGCCTCTAGGCGCTAAATACTCATAGGGTTGGTTTTCTCTGTGTACCAGAACTTATCTTTTCAAGTACCCGATTCTATCTGAATCCTTATTATATATATTGATGCGCACGCACACACACACACACACACACACGTTTACACGTTTATATAAATTACCTGAGAGCGTCTGCAGTATTCGTAGAGCCAGCTTTGTACTTGACGTTCGATATAGCTTTGTCCAACTCTGATGCGTTGAAATATTTGTTCAAATGGAATTCAAGTACAGAGTTATCAGAAAAAGTGACCAGTCCTACTCTGACATCATCTTTACCTATGTCGAAGGATTGTACCATACGATGAACAAAAGTTAGCATTAACTTGTAGCTATGTTCATCCACACTTGCCGAAGTGTCCAGTGCAAATATTATATCAGCCATCGTGCGATTGCAGACAACTGAAAAACAGAAACAAAAATTATATGGATAATGGCATTTAACAGAAGACTATCATACAATGATATAGTGGTGTGTTGGTAGGCTGAAAGAAGACACTACTCTAGGTAAATCAGTCGAGTTAGAAATAATAATAATAATTAATAATAATTATATATACAGTGAAAAAAAGCACTCTCTATGCTGTTCATGGCTAGCCATTATGATAAAGCTAAACATTATATGTATCCACACACACACACACACACACACACACACACATTACGTGTCACTGTCCTCTGAGTGATGATAGTAATGTGACGTAGTACAACCTGTCGTGTGCTCGCGACTAAAATGGCAACTTTATCGAGCTTGCTTAGTAAGGAAAACAATTCTCTTGTTGGATACTTTGTAGGACAAAGAATAAAACTTGTCGAAAGGTGGATGACCTCGGGATAGTCAAATGACATCGAACAGCTGAGAGTGAGAAAACCCACTCGCCATGTCTTTGTTAAGAAGTTTCTCTGGAGGAAGGAAAATTTTAATATAACACATGCGCCTTCATTTGTATCTAATTAGACTT
>NC_068984.1:107826677-107832538 GCF_001194135.2 Octopus bimaculoides | reverse complement strand
ATCTAAATATGAAACAATGAAAAATAAAATTCAGACTAAAGAAGTTCTTCTTGAGCGACACATTTTACCATTCGAGTCAATACAGAATTACAGATAGTATTTATGAAATTTCGATTTACTGTCGGGTGACTTTTGGCCAACCCTGTATACATACATGCATGCATATATATATATATATATATATATATATACTCCAATTCAAGCGACATTTATCTAAACAACTGATTGAAAAATGATGACATAACTCCAGCTAGAATTGAACTTACATATCAACGCTAACATGGTTCCTTGCACACCCGATTGAATCAGAACACTCACCCATAAATTTCAGTCAAATTTTATGTATAGATGCTTAACTGTCTAGAACTACATATAATATTTGTAAACTAACTCATCATTTTTTAGTCAAATGTTTAGATGAATGTCGCTTTAATCGGAGTATATATTATTATTATCATACATTATTATATAGTTATTATTGTATATAAAAAAGATTTTCGTAGTCGCTTTACCTCCCTAACTTATCAAACCTCCGGGTTTGTTTACAAATATTACACACACACACACACACACACACACACACACACACACACACACACACACACACACACACACACACACACACACACACACACACACACACACACACACATATATATACGAGGGAATACTGAAAAAAGTTTCTGGCTTTGGTAAAAGAAAATACAAGAGGATCAGTTTATGATTTTATTTAACGTATTCCCCTCTCATATTCACACACTGTTGCGGCCCTTCCCCCCCCCCACACACACACACATGTTCCAAGCAAATCAAAATCGCTGAAAAAAAAAAGAAGAAACAAAATTGTATTCACTCACAACAAACCTATTATATTTTGAATAATTTTTGAATTTGGAATGAGATTTTCCTCTGGCCACTATTTAACGCATTTCGTTTGGTGAACAATTCTAATAAAATATTTTCATCTAATGATCAAATCTATTTTACTATAAATTATGAATTCTTTCGTGGGTATCGATACAGTTTAGTTGAGAGAACACAAAACTGAAGGTTTTTGATTCAAGCCAAGAATTCGACCCACTGAAATTATTATTTTTTAAAAGTGTCTATAGTTTCAGTTTGAGGAAATAAGAAAAAGGACTGTTTCAATCTCATATTTTTCCATATCCACGCATCAATGTAATTGTATATTTTTTACTGTCTAAATTTCATTAAGATCTTGTCCTTTCTATCCATGCATCAAATTCCAGATGCTTTTTTTTTTTTTTAGTTTAGATTCTTACGTTTCCATTCAATTGAAAGCACTATGTTCAATATATATGCAGTTCTAGAAGTGCTTTTTACGCTTTTAGTTGAAATCGTTTACCAGAATCAATTTAGCTTTTACATCCCTTCAGGGTATATAATATATCTACCATTAGCATGTGGCCTTGGTACAAGAGACTATAACCTTCCTTCATTATGTGTTGCTTTCTACTGATACTAGCAACCTGTATTACAACGATGATACTGATTGTGAGGATCATGTCGTTAATATCTTTATCACTGCCTCCTTCCACTGCATGTCTTGCTACAAGCTGTTTAGCAATAAACATATGCAATTTTCGTTATATATTTCCTGAGAATAACTTGTATAAGATGCATCAGTGAGTGACTAGTTTTAGTATTCGATATTATGAATATTTTAAGCTTTGCTTTTCACTTTTACTTCTGATCGATAGAAAAGCAGTTATAACGAAACAGGGAGTCGATTCACTCGACCATAACCTTCTCATATAAATGTGTGATTCTTTTCTTAGTTGTTGAACATAATTATCATTAGCAGCAAAGTGACAGTCTGATATGTGTCCGTATATTACTGATTTGTGGCTTTATATCAAACTGCTTTGACACGCCCTGGACAGGTCTGACTATGGGTCAACTATCTCGTGAACATCGGCCCATCGCCTTCCTTTGACCACAAAAGAACAGGTAATCTTCCTCAGGTAGTCTGGACAATAAAAGGAGTGGAGTGTATACGGTTGAAATGTTTGAAGATAGGACTTTTCTATTCAGGCTGAAATCTCATTAATTACGATGTGAATAGAAAGATGTAGCGAGAATGCGTGGGATGACCTTCGGTAAATTAGAAAGAGATTGACAGGGGCTACTCGAATTGTGCGCCTGTAGTGGAATTAAGACCTGGAAGAAGGCATTTAATAGTCCGGGGTTGTGTATAGTGGGATGTCACGAATTACTCACTAAGGTTGCCTCTCGATAAAGGGTTTTTAAAAATTTATATTGTTATTGCTATTTATTATTGTCATTATTGTTGTTGCTGATCTTACACTTTATCCGGTGTAATTAACTCACTGTTTTACTGCTTGTTCCTTTTTTTACTTCACGTTTGTACTGCCTCTGTGGTCAACATATAGCAATCACATTCTATAAAGCGTTGGCGCAAAGTATAAGTATCGGTGGGCTCGAACGTTTCCTGGATGTCATCTGGGACAGTCTGTACTGTCCCTTCTGGTAAACCTTAATGTAGGAGATCGTAGACAATTTTCCAATAACTTGACATGGAAATGTTCTAGGTGGGGCATTGCTTCTTCGGCACAAATTCTGCTATTATAGAAGTCCCGCAGTCAAACATTTAGATGCAAACAGAGCGACGGAACCATCCAGGTTTTACTCGTTCAGAGTCAGTGAATTGCCGACACGAAGACTTTTGTTGAACACCTGCTATCACATGTAAGAAGAGCTTAGCTATCAACCAAGTCTATTGTAAAGATCCATTCACTACCCTCCTTTAGCTAGAATGGCTAGTTAGTCTCCGTCTGTCTATTGGTTATCGGGGAGCAAGTTTTCTGTGGTTTAAGGACAGAGCTTTTTTTTCTAGCTCTCAGTAACTTCTCCAGAACCACTTAAAATGGAAGTTTAGGGTGAATAGGGAGTCGCTGGTCTCCGGTGTGTTTAACAAATGTTGGTAAAGGGCAATGTAACTCTCGATGCTAAACCAGTCAACTCTTGTTAAGCGTCGGACAAAATGCTTAGCGGAATTTCTTCCAGCGGAATTTCTTCCAGCGGAATTTCTTCCATCACGTTCTGAATTCAAATCCCGACATCAGCTTTGTCTTTCATCCTTTCTGACTGATAAAAAACAGTACCAGCCAATTAGTGGAGTGGAAGTAAATGACTAATCCCCTCCCCTCAACATTGCTGGCCTTTTGCTAAAATTTGAAACCATTATTATTTTTATTATTATTAAGGTGTCGAGCTGGCAGACTCGTTAGCACGCCAGGTGAAATGCGGTATTTCGTCAGTCTTCGTGTTTTGAGTTCAAATATTTCGCCGAGGTCGACTTTGCCTTTCATCCTTTCGGGGTCGATAAATCAAATATCAGTGAAACACTGGGGTCGATGTAATCGAGTAGTCCTCTCCTCCCAAATTTCAGGCTTTGTGCCATTTAGTAAAAAGGATTACTACTATTATTATTACTAAGGTGACAAGCTGATAGAATATTCAGCACGCTGGGCAAAATTCTTAGTGGCATTTCTTCCCTCCTTACGTTCTGAGTTCAAATTCCGTCGAGGTCGATTTTACCTTCCATCTTTTCAAAATAAGTGCCAGTGATGCACTGTGGTCGACTTGTCCCTTCCCACCAAATTTCAGGCCTTGTGCCTTTACGAGAAAGGATTGTTATTATTTTCATTATTATCATTACAACTACTACTACTAGGTCTCAAATTTTGGCACAAGGCCAGCAATTTGTAGAAGTAGTAGTAGTAGAAGCCTCAACAGTATAGATGTTAAGGTTAATGGTTACTATTAATAATTAATTTCAAAATGTCCCAAATGAGCTGTTGTTATTAAGATTCTAATTTTTCGGATTATTAACCTTAACATTCTCTCTAAAGTAAAGGTTAATTGTCAGGAAAATTAGAATCTAAATTAGTGTAATTAGTAGAAGGCCAGTAGAAGGTATCATCGGATGAAATATCTGCCTTCCCATATTTCATTGAGTCTAATTAAAACTGGGGGAAATACTGCCTTTCTTCCGCGAGGAATCGATAAAATAAAATTCCAATTGAGTACAGATATCGATTTAATCTCTTATATTACCAAACTTCTATCTGCCTGTCCTTGTGTTTATATTTTAAACATTATTTTCAGGATTTCATTCTTGTGAAAACCAAGACTATGAATGCCAGGGACTGTGAATAACGTCAGGTGTAGACGGCTCTCTACTAATCGGGCAATGTGATGGTTGGATTGTCCAGGACAGCTTTCCGTAAAAGCTGTAATTCTACAACAATCAGCTGAGATACTTTGGGTAACTTATAGTAATCCTGACCTGGCAGAGCTACCGGACGGCACTACCAGTTCAAGCCAAACTTTGCAGTCTACAGTCGACTGGAAGATGAAATCTTTCTGCATGTATTCATTCAGTGGTCGATCGTTGCTCATTTGAGGTGTTTTGTGAAGCAACTCTTGTTATCTGTAGAACAGAACTGACAATCAGTTGAGTCCACCTTGAAGATCTCCCAACTATCTTCTTTTTGCTAATAAGGCCACGGCAAAACATATTGTGTGGTGAACGCAACTGAAAAAAATTAAAGACAGACGCTTTCCTCTTTCGGTTAAGTTCTCATCGACATTTTAAAGTTCGACACGGAGAGAAAGGTCAAGCTGAATAAGAAGATACTTCCCCATTTACATTCCTTCAAAGGTTGGTTAAAGTGGTGAACATGACCCACGTGAACAAACCTGCTATAAGCGCATGTCTGTAGACAGGAAAATAACAGTTGAGAAATGACAATTACTCTTGACACGAGCCTGTAGGTTTCTTTGGTTGGACTTAGATAACCTTTACCCACTGGTCTTTTAATTTTTATCGTATATTTATTTCAGTTATTAGACCATGCTGGAACACCGCTTTGAAGAATTTTAGTTGAACTAGTCGACCCACGTACTTAATATATAAATTTTTGTACTTATTCAGCCTCTTTTTACCGAACCGGTAGGCTACGGGTACATAAACACACCAACACCGGTTATCAAGTGGTGGTGGGAGACAAACATACACACACGCATATATATCTACAGCGGGCTTCTTTCAATTTCTGTATTCGAAATTCATTCACAAGACTTCGATTAACCCAAGACCATAGTAGAAGACACTTGCCCGATGTGCAACGCAGTGGGACTGAATCCAGAACCATGTGGTTGAAAAGCAGACTTCTTACCACACAGCCACATCTGGGCCTGTTCAGGACTTTTCTTTCTTAGTACTTTTTTATGTCATATTTATTTTCTTTTTGCGTATTATATAAATCGCCACTCCATTGTATTTAGTTATTTGTATAGTCTTCAGTGTCTTCGGAGTCTTGAGGCTAATAAAGAAATGTATTGTCCTGTATTATATTCTATCTTGTATTATGTCTAGTGTTTACAAGACCACATGGCAATCGTGTCCAAATTCAAAACAACAAACAATAATACTCGGCCTGACTGACCAACCAATGCTTTGTGGAGATGGAAGCTGCTTTTAGTAGGGGCACACGTATTATATGATGTAAAGTGTCAACAAGGGATTGCAATGCTGACCTTGAGTTGAGAAGGCCGCGGTTATCCACACGTATCATAAAATTAGGTGTCATTCGTTAGATTTTATTCTCTGACCGTTTATATATCCCACCCTCCTCCCCTCACCCCACAACGTCACCGACATCAACGCGAACGTCATTATAATCAGCGCTGTATCCTCCTCCTCCTCCTGCTCCCTTCCTGCTCCCTCCTGCTCACCTCCTGCTCCCCTCCTGCTCCTCCTCCTCCTGCTCCCCTCCTCCTCCTCCTCCTGCTCCCCTCCTCCCCTCCCCCCC
>NC_068984.1:107824107-107826667 GCF_001194135.2 Octopus bimaculoides | reverse complement strand
CCCCTCCTGCTCCTCCTCCTCCTGCTCCCCTCCTCCTCCTCCTCCTGCTCCCCTCCTCCCCTCCTCCCCCCTCCTCCTCGTCGTCATCGTCGTCGTCGTCGTCGTCATCGTCGTCGTCGTCGTCGTCGTCGTCGTCATCGTCATCGTCATCGTTGTGGTCGTGGTTGTCATCATTATCAATAATAACAAAAAACCGAGGAGGAAGCCTGTACATAATCTGTGATCGATCTGCTGGAAATACTAGTCAAATACTCGTTCAAGTTATGTCATACTGTCTTTAAAGCTGAAAGTCTGCATCAGATAATGTAGCTTGGGGTATAAGAAAGCTGAAACAAAATGGGACGGTCATAGCTGGATTGGAATACCTTTCGTCATATATCAACTCAATCAGGGCTGACCTGCGAATGTTCTAAACGACAACACAAACTTTATAACAAACAACAACAACAACAACAGCTGTTATTAGTTGTAAAATTTTTTACTTACCGGGTGATTTAGTTGGTGGCAATGGAGTATATTTTTGCGCTGGAAACAGAAATGAAAATAGAAAGCAAAAATTATTAAAAAAAATATAAAAAAACATTTGTTCATAATTTCGTAAAATTATATTGCATTTTTTACATGTTTCAGTTATTGGACTGCGATTACGCTGAGGTGCCTTGAACTGTCTAGTCTAACAAATGGACCTCCAGTACTTATATTTTTAAAGGTTGGAACTTACTCAGTTGGTTTCATCCCTCATGCAAACACTCACACAAACCTCCCCTCGCGCACATGCACAGACAGACATGCATATGACACACGTACATATGCGTAAAAGCTCACGCATAACTCACAAGTCAGTATGACCTGGTAGCTTGAACCACGCTTTCGTTAATTGTTTACGGTATCTATGTAATCACGAGCAGATAAAAGTACCATTTCTGTCCATCTACCCTTTACCACGCGGCACATCGACGATTTGACAGCTGCAGGGACAAAGAGCTACACTTGTGGTCAGCTGGTTACTCGTTTACGGCTCAGTAGTCGGAGCAACGTGAAATGAAGTGACTTGTTCGAGAATCGAACTCATAACCTTATGATCGTGAGCCCAACACCCTAGTCACTAACCCATGCGTGTCTATCTCTATGTTATTTAATGTTCATTAATGTTCATATTCCACCACAGTACTATGTTAGAGGTTTGAAGATTTGTCGAGACAACAGTTACTCTATGATTCATTAATGATGTAAATGTCTTATAACTATTATAAATATATATATATATATATTAAATAAATAAATATTATATTACATATACTATATATGGCTGTGTGGTAAGAAGCTTGCTTCCAAACCACATGGTTTCGGGTTTAGTTCCACTGCGGGGCACCGTGGGCAAGTGTCTTCTAATATAGACCCAGGCAGACAAAAGCTTTGTGAGTGGATTTGGTAGACGGAAACTGAAAGAAGCCCGTCGAATATATATGTATATATTTATGTGTATGTCTGTGGTTGCCTCTGTTCCCTCAACATCGCTTGACAACCGATGTTGGTGTGTTTACGTCCATGTAACTTAGCGGTTCGGCAAACGTGACCGATGGAATAAGTACTAGGCTTACAAAGAGTAAGTCCTGGGGCCGATTTGTTCGACTAAAGGCGGTGCTCCAGCATAGCCGCAGTCAAACTGTCGTATGTCCAAATTCGGCCAAATGTGTTTTTTTCAATATTTATTTTTGCTTGAAATAGCAGGTTCTTCTGGTCAAACTATCGTATCTCCAGCTGCTTCAAATGCCAAGATATCAAAAATTGTCAAAGTGTAAGTACAACGGTTTTACTATAGAATGGCGAAACTATTTTTTCGTTTTCTGAAAAAAGCAACGTTTTGGACTTAGGACACTTCTGCATAATAGCAAACGAGACATATATATATATATAATATAATATTATATTATATTATATTATATATAAATTATACATTATATATATCATATATTATATATATTATATAGAAACTAACGTGCAAGTAGCTGAGCATTCCACAGACCCTTAACGTAGTTCTCGGGGAGATTCAACGTAACACTGAATTTGACAAGGCTGGCCCTTTGAAATATAGGTACTATTCATTTTTTCTAGCTGAGTGAACTGGAGTAACGTGAAATAAAGTGTCTTGCTCAAGCTCATAACACGCCGCGGGGAATAGACTCACGATTGTGAGCCGAATGTCTTACCCACTAAACCAGGGGTTTTCAAACTGTGGTCCGCGGACCACAGGGGGTCCGTGGACAGCAAATACCTTTTATGGGCAATTTGATTTTATATATGTTTTTTAATCAAAATCTTTTAATTGACAATAAACCTATTTGTAAAATACTGTTAAATGAATAAACGTAAAAATATATGTTATTTTAAGCAAACATTTATGTATAAATTTCATAAGCGTTTATAAAGCCTGAAATATAAAGGGGTCCGCAAGTCAAAAAGTTTGAAAACCCCTGCACTAAACCACGCGCCTTCAAATGCACGTATACACATACACTTGTATATGTATATCTCTGTCTCTGTCTCTCTGTATATATAT
>NC_068984.1:107822949-107823886 GCF_001194135.2 Octopus bimaculoides | reverse complement strand
TATATATATATATATATATATATATATATATATATATGTATATATATATATATATGTTGATATATATATATAAACATCCTTTTTGTATAATTTAAAACATTAATTAAAACTTTATTGCAGGTTTTCTTCATTTGTAACTTATTTAGACCCCCGTTCTGAAGTTCTAGGCCCTACTATAATATTGCCATGGTCCACCAGTGAGGCGTGTACCCTACCTTGAGATACATTGATCTATAACCAAAACAGCCACAAAATGCTTAACAAAGAAAGAACAATCCATTACTGACCTTCACATGCTTTTATCGCCAGTTCTTTTTGGATGCTACCAAAGGCCGAAAAGTCTGAGACAGTAAAGACATGATCCTTGTCAGGGTCACTAGCCATGTTGTTTAGTTCCCTTGCGTTGACTCCAGATCCAACACCAATAGAAAATAATATCGTTCCAGTCTGTCTTAAAGCTTTTGCTTGAGCAGCAGTTGACGATGGATCGTTAGACTGACCGTCAGTAATAACGATAGCTATATTTGGTGCAGTAGGACGGTCTCCTGAGGCAGCCGTAAAAACACTACTCCGGAGCAAGCCGAGGGCGGATGCTGTATTTGTACTACCTTGGTAATAAGGAAGTTTGCTGATAGCATCTATAATTTGACTTCGGTTGAAATAGGTATTCAAGGCAAAATGCTGGACTGGTTTGTTTGAAAAAGATGCTACACCAATTCTTACAGTGTCTTTACCGACATCAAAACCGTTTACCATATTCTTTACAAACTGAAGCATCTTCTGGAAATTGGAAGATCCAACACTTCCTGATGAATCAATGAGGAATACAATATCTGCCATGGATTGGTTGCATGCTAGAAAGGGAATACGAAAAACAAAAAAGTAAAAAGGAAAACAAAATAGTAAATATAGGAGTTAACCGGTAATTAATGTTAAA
>NC_068984.1:107820586-107822491 GCF_001194135.2 Octopus bimaculoides | reverse complement strand
TATATATATATTCATGGATACATACATGCATATATATTTGACTACGGGCATGCTGGAGCACCGCATTTAGTGGCGCAAATCGACTCCAGGACTTATTGTTTTGTAAGCCTAGTACTTATTCTATCGGTCTCCTTTGCCGAACCGCTAAGTTACGCACATACTCAATGCATGTGTTTTGCTGGTTCGCTGCGGGATGACTCTTTCATAATGCTGGGTGTTAAGCACCTGGAAGTTATGGCCAGGTGAGACAACTCTCCTCTGTTTCCCTTCAGGAGTGATGGATACCAATACTTCGCCATTTTCGTGGCGTTTCAACATTACGTGCCCGAATCGAACCGGGGACGAGTCGAATCACCAGTCTATAACTATATACAAATAGTGTAAGAACCATTTGCTGGTATGCCATACGCAAGACTAAATTCAACTATGAATTCAAAGCGGCGCCAATATTGTGAACATTATCGATCGCACATATTAAATGTGTTTTGCTTGTTCATCTCTGCATATATATATATATATATATATATATATATATATATATATATATATACATATATGTATAGATATATATGAATATATAAGTACGTGTATCCTTGCGTGTGTATGTATGTGTCCTTACATACAAGGACATATCCGTTCTCATGGTAATGTTTAGGTCAGTGAAAACTAGTGCTGTGTTTAATTCATATTCCTTTCATGCCCCATATCCTAATGGTTCCATAAACAAAGATCGCAAAGAAAATAGTAAATTACAAATAACGCTCTTGATACGAATCGAACCACTTTCGTCATTATTACTCGTCATTAGATTTGTTGTGATTATCGCTCGCAAATTTCTGTTTTGAATTTTTATGTGTCTCAGAGCGAACCTAAAAACACAGAAATCGGCTAGTCGACCAGTTTTGTCTCCGTCTCTATAGAGCAATTGTAATAATAGTAACTAGTAATATAATAATGAAACGGTAGCGAAGCACGTTCAATACAATTCAAGTGATACGTACTAGCAAAAGTGTAATAACGTAATTTCATGCAGATAGCATTCTAGGCAATCTAGTTTAGTCACATTTAAATTAACAACGAAAAACTCAGGAAGGTGAGAAGATATTGTTATAGAGTTCATTACAATTCTATCAATATTCTATGGGAACATATCGTGATTCAACTGTTTGACTTTCTAAATTGATTTATGTACAAGTTTGATATGAAAATGAGATCAGTAATCTAAAGGTTAGATACAATATATAACAACATTTAACATAGATGGTGGTTAGAAAGCTTGTATGTATGTATGTATGTATGTATGTATGTATGTATGTATGTATGTATGTATGTATGTATGCATGTATGCATGCATGTATGTATGTATGAGTGTGTGCGTGTGTGTGTCTGTGTGTGTGTGTCTGTGTATATGTCTGTGTATGATTTGATAAAACGTTATATTTTCTGACACCCAAATATTTGGTGTGATTGCCGTTTGCCATCTCTATTAATCCTAATGCAGAGGAGAATTACTTGGGATAACACACACACACACACACACACACACACACACACACACACACACACACGCACGCACGAACGCACGGACACACACACACACATATACACACACACACACGCACACACACACATGCGCATAGACATACACATATGCATATATATAGCTATATAAGTATGTGTGTGTGTGTGTGTGTGTGTGTGTGTGTGTGTGTGTGTTAATCTCTCTGTCTCTCTTATCTTTCACTTGTTTCAGTCACTGGAGTGCGCCCAGGACTTATTTTAAAAGCCAGTCCCTTATTCTGTCGGTGTTTTTTGCTGAACCACTAAGTTACGGGGACGTAAACAAACCAACATTGGTTGTCAAGCGGTGGTGGAGGACATGCAAATTCACACATACACACACGC
>NC_068984.1:107819767-107820574 GCF_001194135.2 Octopus bimaculoides | reverse complement strand
ACACACACACACACACACACACACACACACACACACACACACACACACACACACACACACACACAAACTCACGCACATATACGATGGGCTTCTTTCTGATTCCGTCTAGCAAATCTACTCTCATGGCTTTGGTTATTCCGAGGTTATAATAGGAATCACTTGCGCAAGGTGCCACGCAATAGGACTGAACCCGGAACCATGTGATTGGGAAGCAAAACTTCTTGCCGCACAATCACACATGCGCTTTCTGGCTTAAATCGATAAACGTTATTTTATAGAGTTGGGCTTCAAAGCATCTGCTGTACAGGCCGCTCTGAATTATGTCTTTTAGTCTTTTAGCTCATTTTTGATTAGATTAGACAAATTACCAATGTTATTAGGGGTTTCTAACCTTTTTGAATAGGTTTAATTCGGTTAAGTTTTGGAGATAAAGTTGGAAAATTCTCATGATAACGACGGTTATTGAGCAGGAAACAAGTATGGATGAATGTCTTCTTATATCCAAACAATAAAACTGTTCTTTTCCTCAATGGCATGTTAACTTTTGAGAATTCTAAAGTCTTACATTATCTCTCCCTTCTCAAGTGAAACTGGTCTGACTT
The DNA here is from genome assembly GCF_001194135.2 of Octopus bimaculoides. Classification (NCBI taxonomy): domain Eukaryota; kingdom Metazoa; phylum Mollusca; class Cephalopoda; order Octopoda; family Octopodidae; genus Octopus; species Octopus bimaculoides. The sequence goes on along the minus strand of NC_068984.1, from coordinate 107,819,972 downwards.
TTATATATACGACAGGATTCCACAGAGTTGTATATTCGAGTTGTATATATATATATATACGACAGGCTTCCACCAAGTTGTATATATACGACAGGCTCCCACATAGTTATATATATACGACAGGCTTCTACACAGTTGTATATATACGAGTTGTATATACACAACTGTATGTATATATATATATAAATATATATATATATATATA
>NC_068984.1:107818008-107819068 GCF_001194135.2 Octopus bimaculoides | reverse complement strand
GATACGTTGAATGCATTGGAAAGAAACCTATAAGAAAAAAAAAAACTATTTCACACTGAGATTACGAATGGGTCTTTTCCAAAATATTTACCGTATTTTAAAAATCATTTTCACTTAAAAATATTTTGCCCATCATAATGTGTCCAATGGAAAGGTTAGAATTTCTTCCATTCCTTTCATTCTAGTGCTTTATCAGCGTGCCGTTAGAATTATTTTTTCGTGGTTGGGTTCAACTGCACTTTTTAGCGTGTAAGAAGTCCTGCCATGGTTCTTGTCTTTGTGCATATATTTGGACACCCTTATATATAAAAATATGTTGTCTTATGACTTTTATTACGCATGCGAACCACTGGTAATAAATTATTCTAATTTTTTTACCCTTATGATTTACACAGTAAAACTTTGTAATTCTGAGGTTTATAGTACGAATTTTTGAAAATTAATTATTTTCTTCCGGCTATGGGAGTGCGCCTGACCATTTGATGCAGCTGGCACGTGTTTTTTTTTCGGGGTGTATTATTGCTACATAATTATGCATTGTTTAGCGATTTCACTGATGAACTACGGATGACAGATTAATTTATTTACTCATTAATAGTGAAACTCAAGTATGGGATTAACTAAAAATAATAATTCTTCTCATTCTACTGCTTTATCGGCGTAGCTTTAGAATTAATCCTTCGCATGCGAACTACTGGTAATAAATTATTCTAATTTTTTCTCCTTATGATTTACACAGAATTTGGTAGCACAATTAGAAAGGACACACCAAATGCAGCGAAAAGTGCTTTACAGTGGAATACGGATGGATATAGAAAGAGGGGTAGGCCTAAGAACTCGTGGCGTAGATCAACACAAAAGGAACTAGAGAAAGGGGGACATTTATGGCAGAGTATAAGTACAGAAGCAAAAATTTATGCGACATGGAATTCAATTATAAGTGGCCTATACTCCGCGTTGGAGGGTTAAAGGCAAGAAAGAAAGAATATATATATTCATATAATGTTAATATTAATATACATTCCCCCCTTTGTATATATATATATATATATATATATAT
>NC_068984.1:107813992-107817896 GCF_001194135.2 Octopus bimaculoides | reverse complement strand
CACACGCACACACACACAGACACACAGACACACACACGCACGCACGCACGCACGCACGCACACACTCACACATTTTCGTTATTATGAATATATAAATTTATTATTTATTAAATGATAAAAAGGAAAAAGTGTTATATTCAATTAGCCGCTTTCAATAGAGCTATTTAACTTCGTATTGAGTTTTTATGAGGCGCTGATATTCGATGAGTATCCACTCAATCAAAAATATTTGAAGCTTACAAAGACCGGTTGAAATTGCATGTTGGTATTGTGTGCAACTGCATGTGTGCAAATAGCTGAGTTTTTGTAGTATTGTAAATACATAAGTATTCAGTTAAAAATATCCCTTAAGTTTATGGGAAAATTGGTGGACTGAGGTAGATTAAAGGTGTTAAATATAAGGAGTTATAATGAGAAAATGGAAATATCTTATAAATAGAGATATAGGTGATTAATAAAATAGTTTTAAAATAGCATATTTACTTATTGCTGGTTGCGTTGGAATAACCTGGGCTGAAAAAGAAAGAAAAACAAAATAAGACAAAAATTTAATAAATTAAAAAATACATGCGTCCATATAATAAAATTTCCGACCCTTAAAATTTCTGGCCTTGTGTCAAAATTAGAATTAGTAGTAGTAGTAATAATAATGATGATAATAACAATAGCAACAACAACAGCAAATATTTTGCTCAATACCACAGATTTGTTTGTCATTTGCTTAACCGTAATCATTTGGGCATCTCTGATCCCTAGTAGGAGTAGTGGGAGAGCATCAAAGCTATGTTTTGAGAAGGATTGTTTGGGGTTTGAATAATTCACCCCTGAAAAGATGGGTTTTCGTTCAATATCCTTAAAAAGCCTGTATTCAGGAACTTTTTAAGGCTACTCAACCTGAAAAATACTCTAACTGGACCCACATGTAAGGTCACGCACTGTTTGTCTTGATACGAGGTCACCATGTCGTACACATGCAGTTGTGATGCATATGCCTGGTGCACCCCTATCAGACGAGTAGTCATGATGGGTATACTAGGCTTCGTATTTGTACCCCAGTGTCACTTTGATGGCATACGCTGCTCACTCACTGAATAATAATAAAACGGAATCAAAAAAAAAGAAAGGAAAAAAAAACTACTGGTGGCCTGTATCAGCAGGAGATGTATTAATTAAAAAAATCGACAGAAAGAGTACAGTGAAATTGCTTTATGGAATGGAAAATCTCTAGTTTTAGATTGAGTCATTCTTGAGGAAAAATTTGCTAAGAGTGAAGTTAAAGACAGTCGGGTTTTGCATCATCTGTGTTTGTGTTGTAGTCAGTTTTTTTAAGCGTGCAAGATGTAAAACTTTGTGTGGAAAGTTTTCCTACTCTTCACGCAGTCTTTCCAGCTTTTATCATAGGTTTGTTTGATCAAAACTGACTTAGAGCTGAACAACTATAACAACAGCAGCAAGAACAACAACAATTCCAACAGCAGTACTACATATTATTCATATATTAGCATATTATTCATATATTTCATTAAATTCCTCATGTAACACAGGAAATATAAGTAGATATCAATTGTAGTTCCTTTACCTACCTTCACAAGTTTTTATGGCCAGGTTTTTCTTGATGTTTTCTAGAGCCTTGAAGTTAGTCACTGTGAAGATATGAGATTTATCTGAGGCTATAGATTCAAGTTCTGATTGGCGTACATTTGATCCAACACCAATTGAGAACACTGCAGTGCCTGTATTCTTCAACTGTAACGCAGCATCGGTGGTTTGAATCGGATTGTCAGAATTTCCGTCTGTAATAACAATGGCAATGTTAGGAGCCCCACTTCGATCACCATGAGGGGGTTGAAAGCTGACTGTTCTTGCACGAGTTAGAGCATTTGCTGTGTTTGTGGAGCCAGTAACTCTCGAGATTTGTCCTATAGCTTTCAGTAAGGCGGCCTTGTCGAAATATTTGTCGAGATGAAATTTTTCAACGGTACCTCCAGAAAATATGCTAACTGCAACTCGTACGGTACTATTGCTAATATCAAAACCTTTTACCATCTCTTTAACAAAAGTAATCATTCTAACAAAGTCAGGATTTGATACACTTCCGGATGAATCCAGAACGAAGAGGATGTCAGCCATTGATACGTTACAATCTGAAAGCAAAAAAAAAAATAAACGTACATACTAACAAAGAGTACAACGGAAATGATTATTCTTGTTTTAATACACGAACAAAGTAAAAGAAAATGTTATATTGTGACATACATACCTTTCACAAGAATATTACCTTGTGTAAAGGCAGTGAAACGATTTCAATCTCGTCTTGAAACAACAGACTAAAAGGAAGGATTCGTTAGATGATGACTTTCTTGATGAACTGTGACTGAGAAAAAAATATACGGGAATGTTGCATTTGGAGCGTCTTTGTTAACCAATTTGCTCGATATGGGCGCACTGGTTAGAGTGTCAACAATAATACTATCAACAACATGGCACCCCTCCAGCAATAGGTAGGCTCTGCAAGACGGCAATTATAGCAAGGCTGCATTAAGAAGGAAACAAAATTTGATTACGTAACATGAGGTAGTTTGGCAGAGATTTTAGCGCGTCGAACCAAATGACGTGGTATTATTCTAGTACCTCGCATTCTGAGTTCAAATCCCATCGAAGTCAACCTTACTTCTTCTGGGGCCGATAAATAACTTACCCTCATAGGAAGTTGGGTTGACAGAAATTTTAGAACGTCAGATCAGATGCTTTGTAGTACATTTTCTGATTCGTTGATTTTTTAGTTCAAATGTAGCTGAAGTTAACCCAGTACCTGCCATGAGTCCCATTTGTGGATCTGCTAAAAAAACAGTCTCTCTGCCGATTGTTCCTTGTATTTAAAATGAATTGCTCACGTACATTGCATTTGCAGAGGTGTGTTTAACAATATTTAGTAGTTAAAGTTCGTCATTTTTAGCTCTGGCTAATTCTAGAGGACATTTTATGTCATAAATCGCAATTTTTGAGCTACAGAAATATTGTTTTTTTTTTTTACATTTCTCATCTATATCATTCATTGATATTTCATACACATTCACATTTGACACTATAGTTTCAAAAAACCCCTCCAAAATGTTTATTATTGCAATTGAATAGAAAAGGATAAATATGCTTTTTCTCAGCGATCACTATTTGAGACTTCTCGAAAAATTTATCATAATTTCCAAAATAGTTCACATATGAAAAACATTTGAATACTATATATTATTTAAACCCCTAAGACACTTGGCAAAGCCGAAAAATAGGAATAAAAATTTGGCAGTTAATGGGTTAAAGTGGTTGAGTTAATTCGTCTTTCGGTTTAACATCATCACCGGGTCCTTTTGTATATTAAGCGGGAGACATTTCTTGTTTAAGCATCTGGGCTAAGTCTGAGGGTACGTTCCTTCTACATTCTCGTTCATCAATTTCGGAGGTCCTGTAAAGGATCATGGGTACATTCCTTTCCATGTAACTAAAATATAATACATTGTAAAAGAGAAACGGACAAGAAAGAGAGGTACACATAAATAAACTGCAAAAAGGGAAAGTTTGGTGGTAATAGAAGAAGGAAAGAGAGGGGAACCAAGGAAGAGGAAATTTTGTAAGTACTTACCTGGTGCATCTGTTGGCATAATGGTTGGAATAAATTTCTGAGCTGAAATAGAACGAAATGTAAAAATTGTGAGTTAACAACAATATGATAATTAACCGAATTCTGAAAACATTCGCATCACGTCACCTACTGTAACCTTTTTGATGGTTGTAATATTTTACAGTAATACATTATGGTACCATATATACTAATATCAATATATACCCATATAAACACTAATAGATAGAGAGTACGTGTATGAACATATATATATATATATATATATATATA
>NC_068984.1:107810211-107811997 GCF_001194135.2 Octopus bimaculoides | reverse complement strand
AGTCCTGTGGCTAGGTTGCAATTGGCGTCTAAGTAGTTTATGGAGGTGTGTTCATTTTCTATAGAAATGGCTAGTCCAAATCTTTTGAAGAATTTATGTATGTTTTTCTTGATGAGTTCAAGTTTCCTATTAGAGGGATTTTAAACAAAAAACAGCGCATCGTCCCTGTATAAACCACCTCTGAGATCTGGGAATTCCTCCTGTATGTAAGAAAGCAAATATATGCCCACTAAGTCTGTTATCTGAGCTGAATCCGGGGCTCCCATGGTGATATCGAAGGAGTTTGGGGAGTCCTTACGGACCCAGAGCTTATTATCAAATCTTATAACAGATTTCCTTTCTTCAAGTATTACATTAATTTCTTTCCTAGTTAGATGTGAGTGGTTTTTGGCGAATATCAGGGCACTATTTAGGATCGTGGGGTTAATTGAGGAGTAGTAGTCTACTATGTCTATCTGTATGAATTTATAGTTATTTGTGTTCGGTATTTTGGAGAACCAATTTAGGGCTTCGTATGTGTTGGACCATAATTCGAGGGAGAGCCTACTTTTTAGCGTAGGGATGTACTTATCTAGTATAAGTTTACTTAATTTCCATAGGTCTAATCTATTTGGGCATATTAATCTAACTTTAGTGTCTGTAAGGAAGTTAGGGTTATGGTCGTTTAGAGTGATTCTAGGTCTAAGTGGTACAAATGGCTCAGTTTTTTCGGCTAAGTTATAGTCTAACATGATGTCCTTGGCTTCTAAGTTCATGGATCGTAAGGTGCTGTCTGGTGCTACTTTATATTTTTTTGTTATTTCTTTGTGTGGGAGTTGGTGGTATAAGTTAATATCCATAGTATAAGAATTTCTAGTTTTGTCCGAGTGGATAATAATTCCATTCTGCGATTTTAGCTTGTGCAGGAGGTCCTTAAGGTATCTTTGGTAATTATTATTCCTTAGACGCTGTGACCTCTGTCTAACTGAACGCCTCAAAATCCTAACGGCTTGTAAGGATCTCTTAAACAAAAGATATGAACGGAACCCAATTTGTTTACACGCTATAAAATATTCATTTTCTAAGTATAATTAAATATGTAATACATTCCACTTCCTAAGTATAATTAAATATGTAAAAAAGAAATTTCTTTTTCTAAGTATAATTAATTATAATTAAATATTAATAAGATGAGAGTTAACTCCCTCTTCACCAAAACTTAGGGTTACTCCCCTTTACTAACACCGCCGGTGCTAAAAGTAAAAGACACACGCCTCAATTCTAAAAAACAACCACGTGCGGAATACGTCTGATTAAGATTGGAACTACGAGCTTAAACAGCACCCCCTACCCCCTTCCAGAAAGACAAACACAACTTCAACTAAATTGTAAGACTAACTTTACCTAACCCTATTCTTATACCACCATATGCATTACTATATCTACTAACTGTTTCTCCTGCATCTCTCACACCATGAACTCTAACATACTCCTCAACATTCTGAAGAGATCTGCCAAACCATTTGGCACACCGAAACGTTCGTAAATGACTCATTATATAATCTCAACATAATTAAATCAATGACTAACTAGCCCAGTTGACTTGCTTCTTCTTGTGTTTGTTTCTCCATTCTCCACATAAGTAAAATTATAAACTGCGGTTTAAACAATAAATTACCTGCCTCTGGATACCTTCTAACGAAGACGGTACCCACACAAGTAATTTCCAGGAGTGCCTCCGGATTTAAATATCCCCTGGTTGCTTGGATACTTCAAACTACACCTGAAATATTGAAGCAATCCCATC
>NC_068984.1:107808503-107809966 GCF_001194135.2 Octopus bimaculoides | reverse complement strand
ACAGAAATACATATATATACACACACACACACACACACACACACACACACACACACACACATATATATATATATCATCGACGGAAGCAGTATTAGTTCAGAACAGCACTCTATATATATTATTCGATGTGGATATACCATCGAAACCACAAACCTGTAGTATTCGTCTTGAGAAATCTTCTAGTGTAAATGTAACAAACCATGTAAGCGTTACTTAGATGAGAGGGCAAGAATCCTAAAAAGCTTGCTCGACCTTTTTAAACTCCAAGAAAGAAGTATTTAGTCAATGCCCACATCTCAAATGTTTCTTACTCCAGACTTGGAATTCCCCATCCGTTGAATATTCCAGCCACAGCTCCTTCGAATATTACCATGACCGGAGCCAATGTAAAGAGGATAAACCCCGTCCCTCCCGCAGCACAGACAATCATTTTTGTTTCCAAAATCAACTGACAGTTACGTATTTCTTCCTCCAGTTGTAGGGAAGTTATGCGCCTTCAGCCATTTGAATCCGATGAGTCACCTATGCGACTAAGCGCTACAGAGGTGCGAAACAAATGGTCACTCTATGACCGGTCATAACTTTTAACTTCCTATAACATACACACACACGCACCCCCACACACAATATATACTGTGAAGCAACAGATTTCCGCCGGTTTCGAAAATGAAGTTTGTGTTTCACTCAGCCAATGTACCTGCTAAGTGGAAAACTCTGTATGTGGCTGAATATGCAGATGCCCTTCGTAGACAACGAAACCATTAATAATACTTGCTGAAGGCACAATGCAGTTTCATTGATGCCGAGACCTCATTTGGCTACACTTTCACCAACAACAAAAGCAATAATGCACATACACAGGTACATTGTTACGGGGTTCGCTTTGCAACACGAGTTCTTGCGATCGTTCCAACAACATGGGAAAGTATTATTGTTATATATACATATCCTTTTGTAATGTACACGTTTTTAATATAATACATATAAATTTGTAATATCATATCATATCGTATATATTTACCCACTATATGTTAATTAATTCTGTACGTTTATATATCGTAACGTATTGTCTTAAATTATTAAATATTTTTATACAACTTGGAAACTATGCATGTTTATAAATATTTTAAAATATATATTTTAAACATTCATGATATTTTTGAAGTTTATGTCCTTGTATATGCATGTGTACTCTTATTTTATCGTATCTTACTATTTTAGACATTTTAGAGACTTAAAACTATATTTATTGGTTCTAGAATGATTTGAACACGCACATATATATTAAATCTTGCGTTGGATATTCAGTATTGTTCCTGTGGTCTTCCACCCTTATGTCTCCATTCTTACCATAATTTGAATTCTAACTCATACTGAGCACTTCAACTCTAGCCTGTTTTTATGTATTGTTATATTAACAATATCTAGTTATACAAAAAATTACAGTTTATATATATATATAT
>NC_068984.1:107805690-107808343 GCF_001194135.2 Octopus bimaculoides | reverse complement strand
TATATATATATATGTATGTATATATATATGCATGTATGTATATATATATATATATATATATATATATATATTTAAACACACACACACACACATATATATATATATATATATACATATACATGTATAAATACTTATATTTAGATATATAAGTATATATATCTATATATACATATATAGATATATGTAGGTATATATATATCTATATTTAGAAATATATGTATACACACACAGATACACACATACACACATACACGCACACACACACACACATATATATATATATTATGTATATTTGCATGCATAAATATACACACACACACACATATATTTGTTTTGGAATGGAGAAACTCGAAGCAGATACAGCTATAAATAATTGCGAGCAAATGTGCTAAAACCACTATAGAGAGAAAAGTCAACTATATGTTGACTTTTGAACCTATAAATAATTGCGTGAAAATGTGCTAAAACCACTATGGACAGAAAAATCAACTATACATACATACATACATACATACATGCATACAGCACCCCCCACCACACATGTGCTTATGTGGAGGTGAGAGCTGCGTATGTATATATGCATTTATACTCATACGCACGCACAGATATATCCAGATTTATATTTTCAATTATAAATCTTTGTTATTGAACGTTATAGCACTGCAATGAGAAAGGCATTGTCATTGTTATTATTATTGTTGCTATTATTATTATTATTATTATTATTATTATTATTATTATTATTATTATTATTATTATCATTATTATTTGTAAGACAATGAGAAACTGCTATTATAGTGGTGAAATCTCATTAATAATAAGTAGAAACAATTATTCTTACTCACTACTCGTCTCCAATCATTATTCTTACTACTTGTCTGCAATAATTTATATGTAGTTTGACCACTGACGAAGGAATTGCTTTCTTTGCTAGCGTTTTTGTGCGTATACGCACTTGCCTGCATAAGTTTATACGCCTAAAGAAAACTGAGCTTTAAGAAAGATTTGAATGCGTGAAGCGAATGACGTCAAGGGCAGATTAGAGAGAAGATGGTTTCCGATTATAAGTAGGAGAGAGAAGGTAGAAAGAGAAAGAGAGAGATAGAGAGAGAGAAATAGAAAGAGAGAGAGCGTGTGTGTGTAAAAGAGAGAGAGAGAGAGAAAGCGTGTGTGTGTGTGTATGTGAAAGAGGGAGAGAGTCAAAGAAAGGGAGAGACCGACCATTGAGCATCGTCTTGCAAAAATATGAAATATTATATCTTACCCACTAGGATGATGCAAGCCATTTATTATCTACACTAACCTTCAAGATACTCACAGGCTCTTTCCTGACCGGCCATTTATAGTATTTGGATAATGAATACGTGAAAGCCGGAAATGGACACGATCGTTTTTGACTGCTGAATATTCTCTAGTTCATTGAATTGTTTAACTGCGCTTGGCTTAATCGTTTCATCTTTGTTTCTTTATCAAGTATAATCTTAATATTCTTAATTAATTTTCTTCTCCTCAACGTTGCTTTGGTGCATTTTTCGAATCCGTATTTCATACCAGTTTCACTACTGTCTGCAGTAGCGCTTTTAGTTGTTTATCATCTGTAGTTTAAAAATTGAGGTCGTCTATATACAGATAATCCTTCCTACTATAGGCACAAGGCCTGGATTATGTTGGGAGGGGGACATTCGATCACATCGTCTGATTTCGAGTTCAGTCATGTTTAACTTGTCGGTTAAATGCACCAGCACCAAATAGATAAGGAGTAGAGAGAGAGAGGGAGAGAGAGAGAGAGAGAGAGAGAGAAGGAGAGAGAGAGTGAGAGGGAGAGAGAGAAAGGGAGAGAATCCTCTAATGGAAATTGGTTTAGTATGTTTAATCCCCACTTTTGTCTGTGTTCTCTAGAAAAGGCTACTTTGCTGATTCTCATTGACGCACAGAATTTCCTTCTATAGAACGCTTATGTGGAAGTGCCAGCAGACGAAATGCTCGAACGGTTAAGAACTCTGAGCACCTGGTTATATTCCAAATGCCAGGCCCCAAGTCTCGGTGTTTGCTTCACTCAGGGAAGAACTCCATAAAGAAATGTGTTGCGGGAAAAGTTGACAAACAAACTGCATTCACATGTAGAGAACATTGCAAGCCAATACTGGATCTGTGGCGCTTCTTGATTTCTCCTAATTTGTTGTCAGCACAATTTGGTTAGTCGTAGTACTGTTGTTATATTGCTATTTGCTGGCACAGTTAAGCGTCATTTTAACTCACTTTACACCACTTCGTTCTGTAATTTCGTCCTTGTATTGTTCATGCTATGCTCGGCTCTTGTGGCAAATAACAAAATAACTAACTAAATAAATAATGATAATGATGATGATGATGATGATAATAATAATAATAATAATAATCTTTTCTATTCTAGGCACAAGGCCCGAAATTTTAGGGGAGGGAACCAGTCAATTAAATCGACTCCAGTACACAACTGATACTTAATTTATCGACCCCGGAAGGATGAAAGGCAAAGTCGACCTCGGCGGAATTTGAACTTAGAACGTAAAGACAGACGAAATACCGCTATGCATGTCGCCCGGCGTGCTAACGTTTCTGCCAGCTTAATAATAATAATAATAATAATAATAATAATAATAATAATAATAATAAT
>NC_068984.1:107805266-107805680 GCF_001194135.2 Octopus bimaculoides | reverse complement strand
TTATTATTATTATTATTATTATTATTATTATTATTATTATTATTATTATTATCATTTACAAAAAGAAAGTCTTATGAAAACATAGATCTGTGTTTTTAAACGTTTCTTTCCTTGAAATATATAGAAATTCAGAACAGTGATGAGAAAACTAACAAATAAACAAACACAGTATATTTAACCACAATTGCATAGCGACATCCACAACCACCACCACCACTAGCATTAGCTACAACAAAAAAGAACAATATCTGAAACATCAACAACACTGTTATATGAAATGGAAAATGTGCAAACGCACTTTTTACTGCATGACTATTATTTTTGTATTAACACGGATTCGTTTGCAATTCATTCAGTGATACAAAATACTCAAAACAAGATACGCAACAGCTAACGACTGATGTCGTTATATAT
>NC_068984.1:107804048-107804933 GCF_001194135.2 Octopus bimaculoides | reverse complement strand
TATATATATATATATATATATATGTGCATATGTACGTATTTAGTATATGTATATGTACGTATATGTACGTATATATGTACGTATTTAGGCATATATATGTATTTATATATGTATATATTTATATGTATGTATTTATATATGTATATTTATATATGTATGTATTTATATATGTATATATTTATGTGTATATATGTACATATATACCTATATGTATGCATGCATGTGTGCATATATATGCATATATATATATATATATATATATATATATAAAATATATATATATATATATCTACCGATATATAAATATATATATATATATCATACGATTATAGACATACACTCGTGCGCGTGCACACACCCATACACACTCAAAGAGAGAGAGAGAGACACACACACACACACACATACACACGCACACACATATGTATGTATATGGATACATGTATTGCGTATGAGAGTGTATGTGAGAGTGTATTAAGTATGTTGAAATATTTCCTTCGATTATCTTTTTTAACAAAACCATATTTATTGCTGATTATTTTTCCATTTACTTCCCTTCCTTCCGCCCGTCCTTCTTTGTTTCCGTTTTCTTCCTTTTCTTTCTACCAGCTTTCATCTCGCCTCTCGTTTATTATTTACATTGCTTTTACAAGTGATATATATTTTTCACAGGACTACAAAGACTGTTTTTGTGGAAACAATTACAACCTCATATTTTCCAAATAGAAAACGATATCTATCTATCTATCTATCTATCTATCTATCTATCTATCTATCTATCTGTCTCCCTAAGAGCCTATCTACGAAGGCATGCATGTATCTATGAACGTATTATTTACGTACGTACGTGTATATATATATATATGTATATATATATATGTATAT
>NC_068984.1:107801300-107803234 GCF_001194135.2 Octopus bimaculoides | reverse complement strand
CACACACACACACACACACACACACACACACACACACACACACACACACACACACACGTGTACACATATATTTCTGGTTATGCCAGAAATATTTCTGGTTATGTCCTTTTTATTTATCAGGTAGTTCGTAGCAATCCTCTGTTCCTTGATTACAAGTGTATAGCCTTCGAAGAGAGATGTAATATAGCGGCCACAAGTGCAACAGATGCTGCGCTTCATGTCGATATTTCTGTCTTCTTCAAGCCTTCAGGAAACATACCCGTGCATAGTCTTGCAGGTTTTAACATCTATGGGGTGGATTTCCTCTACAGACCATTCAAGTCTCCCAAATGTTGGAATCAACACTGATACCGCAAATGAATTTGGGGATACTCTTTTGTAGGAAGAGAGTTCCGACTGCTATATTTTTCATTGTCTGGCATATGTATGTATGTATGTATGTATGTATGTATGTATATGTGCGTGTGCGTGCGTCTGTGTGTGTGTGTGCGTATGTATGTATGTATTTTCGAATGCATGTCTGCATCTATGTATATAAATATATATATATATACATACAAGCATTGCATATATACATATATACATGTATATATGTACATATGCGTATTGTACTAATATCTTAGGGATTGTCATTCACTGTGCATCAAGAAATACGTTTCGTCCACTAGTGAAATTCCGTAGTTTCTCACCATCTTATCAATTTCGAAGTCCTAACCCTGAATTTTTAATATGTAATCACAAGATTTGCAATTGAAATGTGATCGTTTCACTCTTTTTATTAGTAAACAGGCGAGAAGTGTTTCTACTCACGCGTGCAAAATGTTGACACGTGGAGTTAATATTTTGTATTTCGTTTCAGTATAGTTACTATTACAACCGTTACATGCCTTTCCTTTGGCAGCGATGCTTCATTTTAATGGGGCCTTGTTTTCTCCCATGATTACAAGCTCTTGTTGCTATACCTGAAGTAATGGATATATTAAAAGTTCAACTCAGTGTATTTTTACATTTACTTTCAGGCGGCTGTTTTTCTAGATGTTTGATAGTGGTTGTAGAGGGGTGAACCTTTGTTGCCCAACAAGCTGATTTTAACAGAATTTATATTTAAAAATTTATAACAATTATGTAAAGTATGTAAATGTGTTGCTGTTGGCACTCCGTCACTTACGACGTCAAGGGTTCCAGTTGATCTGATCAACGGAACAGCCTGCTCGTGAAATTAACGTGCAAGTGGCTGAGCACTCCACAGACACGTGTATCCTTAACGTAGTTCTCGGGGATATTCAGCGTGACACAGTGTGACAAAGCTAACCCTTTGAATTACAAGCACAACAGAAACAGGAAGAAAGAGTGAGAGAAAGTTGTGTGAAAGTTGTGCCGGAGCCTCGTGGAGCTTTAGGTGTTTTCGCTCAATAAACACTCACAACAAGCGGTCTGGGAATTGAAACCGCGATCCTATGACCGCGAGTCCGCTGCCATTGGGCCATTGCGCCTCCACGTAAGTGTGTATTTAGCAATGTTTGGCAGTTACTCGCTGCATTTGTAGATACATTTAATAAAATCAAAGTTTGTGGTGAATTATACTTCTCAACCCGAAACTGTCAGAGGAAATCTATGCGTAATGTACGCATAAGTTAGACGATCCAGAAAAACACTTGTGATCTGGCATTTGAATTTATTTGCGGTGGTTGAAAAATTCTTGCTTAATGACTAAACGCTAATACATTCAAATATATACTGATTAATTTTCTCTCTCACTGCAAAAAGAAGAGTCCTAATGCTATCTATCTATCTATCTATCTATCTATCTATCTATCTATCTATCTATCTATCTATCTATCTATCTATCTATCTGTCTGTCTGTCTGTCTGTCTGTCTCAGTACGCGCGCGCAGGTGTATTTAAAACACTTACAAGTCTTTAATATATATATAT
>NC_068984.1:107799917-107800714 GCF_001194135.2 Octopus bimaculoides | reverse complement strand
ATATATAATGCGAATAAGTTCTGAATCAAGTTTTGATATATTTCAAAGGATCAATGAAATTTATTCTCTCCACCATTTATTCCAGTTTTCATTCAGCTTGGCATTTAGTACGGTCAATAGTTGTATCTTCTAAATTTCCTCTCTCTCTCTTTCTACACCATTTTTCTGCTCATTTATTAAAAAAATGGGATTGAATGGAAGATGTTCTTTCTTTGGTTATCTGCTATTCATTCTCGGAAGGATTAACGTCCTTACTGTTCGATGCTCATTCGAAAGCATGAACTTTTGCCTGCTTTTAGTCACGCTTGAATTAATTTTGTAGTCGAGTTTCTGTCGTCCATTACCCTTTTGAAACAGCATATCTTCTCTATTGATAGTGAGCTAAATGTGAAAGTGTTCAGTATTTTCAAGAATGTCGTTAGTAGATGTGATATATCAGCATTATTGTAGCGGAAAAAAAAGCAAAGGTGAATGTATCTACATGGTCGGCAGACCAGCTAAAAATAGCGGTTAAACGACAATCAACTAACAGTACCAGATCAGAAAAAAGCTACGTTATGTAGTTTATGAGAGACAAATAAACAGTATATTTGTCTTAAAAAATTTTTGATCACATATCGGCTTCATCAGAACTGATCGATGATCAATCATTTAAAGAGGTCAAACAAGCTGGCTTAGATAATATTGTATGCCAACCTATTGAACTATTGACCAGTCCCTTAATTAACGAAAAGGAAGAGAAAAGGCATTGTATTATCTTACACAAGTTGTTTAATGGCGCTGTATATATATATATA
>NC_068984.1:107798944-107799907 GCF_001194135.2 Octopus bimaculoides | reverse complement strand
TATATATCTTAATTACCAAATATTGAATTTTCAAACTTTCGTCTATTTTAGTATTTCCTAAATACATTTTATATTCATTATCAAAATCTCTTTTGTTTTAATGGCGTAAACATCTGATATCAGAAATTGGTTTATTGAAAACTCTCACAGTATATATTTCAATTTTATGTATATTAAACTCTAGCGCAGTTTATATTTCACGTTTATCCATAATAAATATATTTTTCATGGTGGTTGTAAAAGAACATCAAATGTTAATTTGCCGATAAATGCCCAAGAATATCTCTTGATAATTTGAGGCTTTCATATTTTAACAATGAAACTGAGTTTTTCTATCTAACCCAGATAATTTAAGACCTAGCAAGGGAGTACTATCGACTGTACCGGCTTTGTTTGATATTAGTGTCTCTTGGTTTAGTTATTTTTTATTTTCATTGTCACTGGTTTGAGTTGATAGAGTGCAACGAAGATACTGTAACACTTTCAAATATATCGATTCTAGCATTTATTCTGGCATTACTTTTTTACTGATCACTTTTACCCGATTGCTAAATTAACTCACTGAGTTTCGCCTATTAACAGAGTTACCTTCGTTTTGAATATTTTAATGCATCACTATGCGCGTTTCCACAATTCACATGTTTCTTAAGTCTGTACACCTGGGATGATTACAGTACAGTTCGTAATATCCATAGACATCGGGTAGATTATGTTCATGTGTTCAGTGTTCATTTCTTGGGGTAAAATGGCATTTCAATATTTAAAATTCCATCCATGGATTATTATTATTATTATTATTATTATTATTATTATTATTATTATTATTATTATTATTATTACTATATTTATCCTACATGATATCGGCACAGCTCGGTGTGACCCCAAAAGACTGATATTGGCAGTTGGCATCACTAGGCTGTAGCCAGCATAATAAAATGGGAACTTTTATATGTATATTCAAAC
>NC_068984.1:107797962-107798671 GCF_001194135.2 Octopus bimaculoides | reverse complement strand
ATATATATATATATATATATATATATATACATGGCAAATCTAGATTCAGTAGGATATATAATACCACTTGCTAAAATCACAGTCTAGCTCGAAAACCACCATAAACTTACAATTATGATACACACGGGCAATACAATGAACATATTAGAAATAGGCTTACTTTTGCGTTGAATACATCAGTAAGGAATGTATATTTCAATACTAATTGATTTCACCCTCTGTATGACAGGCATACTCTGGGATCTTCAGTTGAAAATAACATTTAAACGATAGTTTTCTTTTAAACGGAGCGGAACATATAAAGTAACGAACGCAAACGAGCTAATGTAGTGAATACTTTAGAAATAGATGTTAAGATGTTATTTTCAACTGAAGGTCCCAGAGTATGTTGGTCAAACAGAGGATGAAATCAACTGGTATTGAAATATAGATTACTTAATGATGTATTCAACGCAAAGGTTCTAATATGCTCATTGCATTGCTCGTGTGTATCTTTATTGTGAGTTCATGGTGGTTTTAGAGCCTTGGCTCTGATTTTAGCCAGTGGTACTATATACATTACTGAATCTAAATTTGCTTTATATTGTGCCTATAACGGTGTGAACTTATTGGTCACTTTATTATTACCTTATTAATACCATTAATAACGGAAACAATACATCTTTATTTTCCATATACATACATATATATCTTTATTTTATATATATAT
>NC_068984.1:107796339-107797404 GCF_001194135.2 Octopus bimaculoides | reverse complement strand
TGTGTGTGTGTGTGTGTGTGTGTGTGTGTGTGTGTGTGTGTGTGTGTGTGTGTGTGTGTGTGTGTCATATGTGTGTGTGCGTGTGTGTGTGCATACATATAGAAACTTAGACGAAACTTAGATAAACGTAGCTATATTATGGGCAAATTTGGCCCAGACCATGTCTAATTTGATACTGCAGTCTAACATAATCTGTTAAGTCTTTTGAAGTCGATTTTTATGGTGTTGTAGCCAATCGAAGTAGGGAGTTGTTGACTAAGGCATATCTAGGTATAGTAGATTAGTCTGGTATCTCTTGAAATTTGCTATGGCCTATTTTTATTTGACCTGTTGTGTATATAATATTAGATAGGGCAGGCTCTGTTGAAGAACAGGAATTGCGTTGTATTCCGGTTTGTTGTAAGTCTGAATTGGGTAAGGTGCATATGCATGGCGTCTCAACATTCGTTGCATGGTAAACTTTATGTCAAGATCACCTGGGCAATGTTAATCGTATGTTCTCCATTTTGTACAAATGTAGCGGCATTCACGGTAGTGTTAAAGGTAATAGAGCTTCGATGACTTTAGGCAGTCCGAATAAACCAAATCAGTTACAATATTTTCTTTTTGTGCTATATATATTTAACAGTTAAGCATCACATTGAGCACTGCTCAATATGTTTTTGTAAAATAGCTTTTCCTTCTGTAAGTTTAATACATACATAAATATAAGCAGACACACATACACACACACTCATATCGTTGGCGATTTTTTCTTCCTCCGTCTTCCCTTCTTTGGAATGTCCTATGTTTCCGACGAAGAGCTCCGCTCGAAACGTCAAATTCTCTTTCTTTCCTTTCCCGAGCATCCAGTAACACAATCTGTATCACGTCCTCGCGTTGTTGTTTTTTGTTGTTTTTTTGTCGTCTTTCTTTTTTAAATTTATATATATATATATATACAACACCCTTTAGGCATATATGCAAATATACATCTCTCTTGATTAAACACACATGCACATATATCAGTCTATATACACATACTTATGTAGTGAATCATTAATTTTTTTACAAGATTGTTGATAC
>NC_068984.1:107793962-107794924 GCF_001194135.2 Octopus bimaculoides | reverse complement strand
ATATATATATATATATATATATATATATATATATATATATATACCCTCACACATGTATTCATGTATGCACAGATTCTGATACTGATAAATGCATTTACGCCCATTACAAACCTATATATGGGCATATGTATATATACACATATGCAAAGCCACGCATATTCACACAGAAATATGTACAGGTATACACATATGTAAACATACACATACACGCTTGTAGATACAGAAACAAACATACATACTCTTAGTTGCGACATATTCAAAAACAATCAAAAAGAGAGGAACAAGTTCAAATTACTTAAATTAAAGAACACAAAGTAAGAACTCTGAGATGGATGCTGATGATGATAGTCACAGAAAGTTGTAGCTCAGTGCTACAAAGGAGATGTATTACTACATACTAACGGTGTGATTTCTTTCTTACCATCAAACCAGTTCGAATCTCTTGGCTATGATTGAAGGGCCAATTCCGGTGGCCTGAATCAAGGAAATCCAATCTCTACACTGCCGCAATGCCAAAATGCCGAGCAGATTGAAGTGTAAAATGTTACCACATAACAAATAAAAACAAGCAAACGAAACCATGCACTTTATCGTTTCTCTTCATTTGAATTAAACATCTTTGAAATTGCATGATGTTTAATGAAGTAACACACACACACACGTATGTGTGTGTATATAACAATCATCTAGGTATCTTTTCCAGTTTTCTACTAAGTAGATGTGGGAAAGGTGTCCAAATTTCTGGCGTGATATCTCATAAAGTGATAGTTCAAAGAAGCCCATTATGAGGTTCGCCATGCAATGAAAGCCGGTTTGAAAACCTTTTTAATCTTTCTTACACCCATTTATATTAAAATATGCTTTCAGTTTAACATTCTGCCTTATTAGTATTATTTTTTCTTTTCCTATCATTTCTCCGCGTGCGGTTAACACAACCCCATCATTTACTGACTTACACACAC
>NC_068984.1:107791154-107793847 GCF_001194135.2 Octopus bimaculoides | reverse complement strand
TATACACACATATTTATATATATACACACATCCTTATATTCATATATATGCAAATATATGTGTGCGTGTGTTTGTGTTTGTCCTCCATTATCCACAGCTTGTCATACGCTGTTGTTATGTTTACGCTCCCTTAACATAATGGTTCGGAAAAAGAACTTGATAGAATAAGTATCAGGCTTAGAAAAAAAAATCCGCACTAGCTTGGGTCGATTTGTTAGACTAAGCTTTTTAAGGCGGTGCCGTGACATGGGCGTAGTCTAATAACTGATACAAGTAAAAGATAACAGTCAAAATAAAATGCCTCTTACCTTCACATGTCTTGGTAGCGAGTTCCTTTTTGATGGTATTGAGGGCCGCAAAGTTCGTAACCGTAAACACATGACTTGTACCTGGTCCTGTAGCAATCGCCTGTAATTCACTTTGCCGTATGTTAGTACCAACACCGATGGAGAATACAACAGCTTGAGTTGCCTTCAGGTTATTGGCTGCCGACACTGTCAATTGGGCATTGTTAGAGTTGCCATCAGTGATGACAATTGCAATATTGGGAACTTTTGGTCTATCCCCGTTACCAGCCGTGAAAATGACAGTGCGCGCTTTTGTGAGAGCATCGGCTGTATTGGTGTTGCCCGAAATTCTTTTAATGGCTCCTATGGCTGAGAGTAAAGCATTTTTGTCGGAATATTTGTTGAGATGGAATTTTTCAACGCTGGTTCCAGCAAATAAACTAACTGCAACACGGATTTTATCTTTGCCGACATCAAAACCTTTTACCATTTCTTTGACGAAAGTTATCATTTTAGTAAAGTCAACATTTGACACGCTTCCGGACGAGTCCAGAATGAAGAGGATGTCGGCCACCGATGAATTGCATGCTGAAAATAAAATAGACAATGATTCAAACACTTTTCAAACGTGCAAAAATAGACATCATCACCACCACTAGCATCATCATCATCATCATCATCATCATCATCGCCATGCTACACAATGCAGAGGTATTTCATCAGAGGCATTACGATCTGAGTTCAAATTCCATCGAGGTCAATTTTGCTTCTCGTCCTTTCCGAGTCGATAAAAAAAAGCACCAGTTAAGTACTGGAGTCGATGTAATCGACTTAACCCCCTCCCACGCCGAAATTGCTAGCCTTGTGCCAAAATTTGAAACCATTATTATTATTATTATTATTATTATTATTATTATTATTATTATTATTATTATTATTATTATTCAATCCGAAGTAGACGTTGTTTACAAATCGCTCCGGAGAACCCTATATAAAATAGAGATTTTCTATAGCAAAAATGTCATTTGCAAACAATTTTATAGTCTGGAGTCTCTTTGTTCATTGAGTGGGGAGCAGTAAAATATTGTTTATATTTACGCTTTTGGGCAGAGTTTATTGTTTTCCTTCAAGTCACTGAGATACGAAAAAGTCGCCACGCCCACTAAGTGAAAACAGAAAAAGGATCATGCCCTCTGAATGAAAACAGAAAATGTACCAAATAACACAGAAAACAATAAAAATTATTATCATAGCAACCCAAACTACTAATAGTAACTACGAGCAAAAATGAATCGTTGGTATATTACCATTTAATTTAAATATACTCACTGGAAATGTTTATCAAGAATATGACAGTGCCCTTCCTAGATATACTTAAAGAATATTCAAGATATAGAGCATGTTGCTGAAAGAATGAAAGCTGAGGCCTTTTGTACACATGACAGTCGCCAGCTTTCGGTAATCTATTTCAGAGATGCGCGATAGGAAGAACGTAAACTATCCGTGCTTTGTCAAAGCTGAAAGGTGTCTTCTTGTTCCATCCAAACGAATTGGAGAAACCTTCGTAGATATTTTAAGTCAAATTGCCTTTCAGAGAGAATAGTCATATGACCTCGTATATATTCTCTTTAAACAGAGGATGGGGTAAAATTACAAGCCCCTGTTGTGCTACACCTACCTAGAAGATGGTCCTGCACTATTTAAAAAGAGAAACACATCAGTGATCCTTGTGTTTATTGTAAAGTTCAAGTGCCGATGGCTGGAGATTCCACTAGGAAAATTTTTGAAAGTACCAGCCAAGAACAATAGAAAAGGGAAGTCATGTAAAAGATGAATCAAGAATGTGGGTTCTCTGATCACTACTAGTGGATGTTTCATTTCTATAGAGATGCACTGTTTCAATAATTATTTTATTGTTTTCTTATATATTGTGCCTTATTCTTTATATATTGGTATGTAAATATTTGGGTTCTACTATTTTATTCGTCCAATTATATATTGCATTCCACATCCTGCGGTTTTAGGGAAACTAAAGTGTTGAGACAAAGTTTGAGTAATCATATTATAAAAAGAAATAGGATCTAGTTCAAAACGGGGGCACCAGTTTTCATTTATGTTTTATGTAGCGTTTTTGGTACCGAAAGACTTTCAAACTTCGTATACTTATCTATTTTGTGTTATAGAACAGAAAAAAATTTTTGTATTCGAAGTTATTTCATGTAAAAAATTGTCTTATTTCGATAATTTCAACCAATCACTGACAAGTATTCAGCTGTTTACAGTTACTCCTTTGGCAGTTTAAGCGGTTCATTTGGCAGTTTAAACGGTGTAAAGCGTATTTAATCTCCATTACTTCTGACATTTTGCAGAGAGGCAACACACGTGTGTTCGTTTTCCTTCGTTTTA
>NC_068984.1:107788666-107789210 GCF_001194135.2 Octopus bimaculoides | reverse complement strand
CTGGAAGCTATGCCAACACTATGGAATAACAACAGAAAAAAGATGGTATAAACACACGCCAGAAAAGGTCACAGAAAAGGAGAAAGCAACCATACTCAGAGATATGCCAATACACACAGATAGAGAAATTAAGGCCAATAGGCCAGATATAGTTGTCAAAGATCACGAAGGAAAAAATGCTTTCTAATTGATGTATCAATACCAGCAGATGACAACGTTTCCCTAAAAGAAATGGAGAAACTTTCAAAATACAAAGACCTGGAAATAGAGGTAACTCGAATGTGGAATCTAAAAACAGAAACAATTCCTATCATAGTAAGCGCTGTAGGTATAATAAAAAATATTCAGACAAATAAATAACAAAAACACCAGGGCTTACAAATATATATAACATACAGACAATTGCACTATTGGGCGCTGCACACATCCTACGCAAAACACTTTCAATACAGTAACAATAAGAGCATCACAGCAAACCACAGCACATACCCAAGGCGCACAGAGCTGCGCTCGGTAGTGAAGTGAAAGCACGTTATAAAAATAA
>NC_068984.1:107784197-107788656 GCF_001194135.2 Octopus bimaculoides | reverse complement strand
CGCACAGAGCTGCGCTCGGTAGTGAAGTGAAAGCACGTTATAAAAATAAAACTACTGAACAATAATAGTAATAATAATAATAATAATAATAATAATAATAATAATAATAATAATAATAATATAGCCAGAGCAGGATAAGCTACGCCTATTTTGCAGAAAAAAGTGTTGGTGGCCGGCTATGAGACTCGAACTCACACCTCCGTGATTACGCGTCGCGGTGCTCTAAATCATTAAGCTAAAGACAAATACAAAATTTACAACAACAACAACCAGGCACTGGCTGTCATGGCTTCTGATCTTAACTGACTGGAAGTGTTATCATGTACATCTTTTGTCTTCTTATGAAAGACAGGCTACAACAAATATTCTTCTCAATACTACAGATTTGCTTGTCAGTTATTTGATCTTAGTCAGATGAGCATGTCCCTACGTGGCTGACGATGTGTGCATCTCTGATCATGGGCAGAAGTAGTGGTGGGGAGCATCATAGCCATGTGTCGAGAGGAATTCTTTGGGGTTTGAATAATTCACCTCTGGAAACATGGGTGTTTCGTTCAACATCCTTAAACGACTCATATTCAGTGACCTCTTGAGTGGAATGGGCTACGCTACCTGAAGAAAATTTTAGCTGGGCTCCACCTGTAAGGTCATTCATTGTTTATTTTCATATGAAATCACCATGTCGCGTTCATATGGTTGTGATGCATGTGTTTGGTTTATCCTTATTAGACAGGTAATCATGACAAACATACTGAGCTTCGTATATTTTACCCCAGTGTCATTTTCATGGCATGCACTGCTCTCTCAGTCAATAATAGTAATAATAATAATAATAATGATGATGATGATGATGATGATGATGATGATGATGATAATAATAATAATAATAATAATAATAACAATACTTTGTACTATAGGCACAAAGCCTGAAATGTTTGGGGAGGGGTCTAGTCGATTAGATCAACCCCCAGTGCGCAACTGGTACTTAATTTATCGACCCCCGAAAAGATGAAATGTAAAGTCGACCTCGGTGGAATTGATCATGATGCAGTAATAAGCAGTGACTGTCATGGCTTCTGATCTTAAATAATTAGATGTGCTATCATACACATATTTTATCTTGCTGCAAAAGATGGGCCACAGCAAATATTCTGCTCAATACTGTAGATTTGCTTGTCCGTTGCTTGACCGTAACCATTTAATTATATCCCTTATTGGCTGATGATATGTGCATTTCTGATTACGAGCAGTAGTGGAGGAGCATCATAGCCATGTGTCGGGAGTAATTCATTGGGTTTGAATAATTGATCTCTGGAAACATAGGTGTTGCATTTATCATCCTTAAACAACCTTCATCCAAGAACCTTTTGAACAAGATTGGCCTCTCAACCTGAGGAAAATTCTAACGGAAGCCCACCTGCAAGGTTATTCATTGTTTATCTTGACATGAGATCACCATACTGAGCACTTATGTTTGTGATGCATGTGCTTGGGTAGTCATGATGGATATATTTGATTTTGTATATTTGTACCCCACTGTACAAATATTAATAACAATATTTCGAAACCATTATTATTTTATCGATAAATTAATGCGCTAAGGTCGAATGCATTACGTGATTAGTTGAAGGGAGAAACGAAGAGTGAGACAAACAGAGGGAGAGAAATGTGTTAACGCTGTGAGGTAATAGTTATTACGTGGTTAAAATGTTAGATGAAGGGAGGGATGTATACAGAGTTAGAAACACAAGGTTTAGAGAGGAATGATGTTCTTGCGTTGAGGTTAGGGAAATACAGGTAGAAAGATAGAAACGAGAGGGAAATTTTATGAAGAATGAGATGCAGATATATTGAGAGTACTGACGCAATACCAGCCAATGCATTACGCTGTCACATAGTGAGAGGTGAAGAGAAAGAGAAAGAGAAACGATAACGGTGTGAAGAGGAGAATTACACGGTTAACAAGTTAGCTGAAGTTAGAGGTAGAGAGAAAGGGTGAGAGAGAAATACATATAAAGTAGGAACATTTTAAACAGCATATATTACTGTGAATGACAAGAAAATAACATTTTAATATTCAGGCTTTTATATCTATCTATCTATCTATCTAT
Organism: Octopus bimaculoides; assembly: GCF_001194135.2. Classification (NCBI taxonomy): domain Eukaryota; kingdom Metazoa; phylum Mollusca; class Cephalopoda; order Octopoda; family Octopodidae; genus Octopus; species Octopus bimaculoides. Next base: position 107,786,545 of record NC_068984.1, on the reverse strand, counting down.
CTATCTATCTATGGGAGAGGGGACTAGTCGATTACATTGACTCCAGTGATTCACTGGTACTCAATTTATCGACACCGAAAGGATGAAAGACAGAGTCGACCTCGGCGGAATTTGAACTCAAAACATAAAGACTAACGAAATGCCGTTAAGCAAACAATTCTGTCAGCTCGTGAAAACTGATTGTATTTATAACATATTTAAAAATATATTTAGCAATCTAACATATACTTGTAATACTTGTAAATGCACATATAACCAGTATAAATATTATATATATATATACCTGCTGAGTCATCTTCGACTGCCACACCTGATGGGATTGTGGATGTAAAAGTTATTAAAAATAAACCTATTAAGCCAGAAGCAACACAGACAAGCTTCATTTTAGAGAGTCTGCAGCTGTCTGTGAATAATTGTTTGTGTCGAGCTAGTTAAATATATGTTAGAAGTAGTATAACTGTTATCTTTAATTTGGTTAAAGTATTTGACTTATCAGTTATATCACTTTGCACACAAAGATACCTTGATTATTTCACCACTCGACATGCAGCGATACATGCATATTATGTTTGTACGTGTTGGGTCAAGAGTATACAGGAAGTTCATAGGAACTTGAACAAACAATTATATCAATATGCTATTTACATTAAACACCCAAAATATATTGGAACTCGAAAAATTAGTAACCGACATATTTTACCCTGTCTTATTTCCAAATATCATTATGTTGACCTGAGAATTCAATATGACATGTGAATAAGCACAGTCAGATCGCTGGTTCTTTATGGATGATGTACGACATGATATTCGGCGATCTTGCATTACCATACCAAGAGCAAGGTCAAGGTCGTCCTTGGTAGTTGCAGTTGTACGTCTCCCTGGTCTTGGATCATATTCCACACTCTTCCTGCCACGCTTGAATTCATTTACCCAGTGTTTGACTGTTGCATATGAAGGAGCATTGTCTGTTAAGGTTCTCATCATATCTTCATGGATTTCTGATGGAGTCATGCCTTTCAAATGAAGGTACTTTATGACAGCACGATACTCAGTCAGTCTTCTCCATTTTCCTTGTAAATTCGAAGCTTGTTTATTAAAAAATCTGCAACAAAAAAAAATTAAAATATCAGAATCATGAAAATGAGCAAGAATACTCCGAAAAGACTGTACGTACGAGAGAAAATTGTTTCAACTATATAGCAGCCCCGATTCTACGTTAGGCTCAAAACTTTTAAGACACCCTCGTACATAAATATATAAAACTCTTGCTGATACAATTCAACAAGATTTATCTCTAAGTCAAGACAATTCACTCAGAAGCATTAATGCTGGAATGCTGTGTTGAGGTTTATGATGTAGGTCACCTGAAATGGCTATATTTACAAGCTGTAGTCATGATAATTATATAGTGGCAAGATTACGTAAACATGTATCACTGAAATTGCATATTATGTATAGTTAATATTTTCATATTAACTATATTACATGAATGAAATTGTTTTTGTTTGTATATACGAATAATATTATGTATGCAGGTTGTACTGCACGAAAAGCCACACACACACGCACACACACATACACACACACACACACACACACACACACACACACACACACACACACACACACACACACACACACACACACACTCAACTACTTAGAATACAATGCCAGAATTTGGGGAATATACTGGAAAAGATAATTACTGAGTTAAACATTATAACTAATAATATTTGTTGTTTAATGAATGGCTTTGTTTTGTATGCCGGATTGGAAAATATTGCGGAAAGCGACCAGAAGTTGTTACAGAAAGGCCACCTATTTCAAGGAATGAACAAAATAGTTTGTTTAGTAGGTAAGCTAGGAAATAGACTTCGATTCTAACCTCGTATAGGTAGTATACCTTTCAAAATATATACAATCAATAATGTTGTGAATGATCATATTAAAGATAACATTCGGAAAAAAACTAAAAAGCGAACACTATCCATAGCTTAAAGCTCTGCTGTCATTTGTTGCAATACTTCATTGGCGTTTATAATATTTGAGTTTACAGAAACGATATAATTTTTACCTATGCCAAGTTCAATTTTAGTATATGTTTTTTTTAAAATCTGCATTTCTAGTTCGAGAAAATGTTTGCTGTTCTTCAGATAATATATATACTTTGCCCATAAATAAGACGTTCCATTTTGTTAGTTATGATTTTGCTCCGTTATTGATTATATTACAAATTTTGGAACGATATATCAATATCTATCTATCTATCTATCTATCTATCTATCTATCTATCTATCTATCTATCTATCTATCTATCTATCTATCTATCTATCTATCTATCTATCTAT
>NC_068984.1:107780537-107783976 GCF_001194135.2 Octopus bimaculoides | reverse complement strand
TATATATATATATATATATATATATATATATATTTGTATACATGTCTGTATGAGTTAAAGGTTATGTAACCAGCCTAGGGATATTAAATATCCAATATACTACTGGATGTATACCTACGTATTTATATTCAAGTGCATACTATTAATAAGAAATCTATTAATAAGAAATCCCAAACAGACACCCGTCATAGCCCCATTAATAGTAATAACAATAGTAATACTAATGATGGGTATAACGTCAATATTATTAATAATAATAAGAATTATTTCCCAAATAATAATAAACTAAAATACAATAATCCTAATCCTGCGAACAAACGATACTGTCTGGCTAATATTACCACATACTATGCAAATTAAAAAACAACTTAGTAAAAACAATCTTTAAACTAATTAACAAATACTTTATAAAAGGAAAAAAATGCTGGGAAATCATTAATAGTAAAACAATAAGAATAACCTCGCCACTATCATCTCTTCCATGAATAATAAAAATCTTGACACTTTCTACTTAAATAGAAAAAATAACAATAAGGATGTATACACTAATAATATTAATAATTATAATTATAAAAATAATATCTTAATTGATTGGAAGTGTTATCATGTACATTGTTTTGTCTTGGTATAAAAGATGGGCTACAGCAAATATTCTGCTCAATACCACAGATTTGCTTGTCAGTTGCTTGACCTTAACCAGTTGAGCATGTCCCTTGGTGGCTGACGATATGTGCATTTCTGATGATGAGCAGAAGTAGTGGGGAAGTATCATAGCCATGTGCTGAGAGGAATTCTTTGGCGCTTGAATAATTCACCTTTGGAAACATTGGTATTTTGCTCAACATCCTTAAACAAACCTTATTCAGGGACCTTTTGAGCAGAAGGGGCTACTCGACATGAAGAAAATTTTAACTGGGCCCCACCTGCGTGGGTCATGCGCTGTTCTGTCTTGATATGAGATCACCATGTCGCGCACATATGGTTGTGATGCATGTGCCTGGTGTACCCTTATCAGACGGGTAGTCATGATGGGTATAATCGGCTTCATATATTTTACCCCAGAGTCACTTTGATGGCAAGGACTGCTGTCTCACTCAATAATAATAACAATAATTATATTGCACCTAGCGATACCCCCAATATACACATTAACCCTACGAGTGTAGAACCCGCAAAACAGTATAAACTTTGTGATTGTAGAAATTGTAATAATTGTGTCTTTAGTAATAATTACAATAAAAAAAAAGTTTACCAAAGTGTAGTGAGTACTCAATAGAATAATAAGGTATATGTGGAGGCCACCCAAAACCATATGAAGCGTAGACTGAATCACCATCTGTATACCTTCAGAAACAGAAATAGGAGGAATTCCACTGGTTTGGGTAATTATATATAGGACCTCAAAGATAAGAGTATTAGCTATGACCTCCATTGGAAAATCTTAGCCTCAGCACCTGCGTATGACGTAAAGAATAAGAAATGTATATTGTGTATAAGTGAGATCCTTTTTATATTAAAGGCCAATTTTCCTTTACTTAACAATAAAAAAGAAAGAAATGTTTTCTGCCTTCGTAAGGCTAAACACACTTTCTCTAAATATTATAAATATTAAATGTTATTGGTGCTAGTGCACCAATCTGAACTCTTTATATATTGATTGCCATCCTTAAGACAACATTCTCTATATACGCCATACACTCTATATACTCACACCAATTTCTCCTTGGGATGTTGCTCCATATATTTCTTAGCATACATTTCTAAGCATTCATTTTTTAAACATTAATTTTAAGCACTTATTTAAGAATTTATCCGTGTGTCTTGATACATATAGCTACCAGAATTTGTATATGTAGATGGATTAAAAAAACATCTTATAACATTAAACCCTATATGTCTATCCCATCATTTCCACCTTAGCCAGAATAACTCCCATTGTAACTGTAATTAATTCTATAAGTTTACAATTTCATAACTCTACAACCTGATACAATTATAATACCACATATGGTTGATTATGTTGCCTAAGCTCTACCTTTATCATAAAATGAATACCTTCTGTTTCTATCTATAATTGATAATAACCTCAACCTTATTTCAAGTGTCTAAATATATCTTTACACTCCAACATTGAAATACAATACGCAGTTATCCCACTTCAATTGTAGTCTATAAGTCTGGAAATATTTTAATTCAGGCATTTTAACCTTTGCTCTTCTATTTCGGACATTTACTCTTGAAATTATAAATCAGATCTATCCATAACGAAATAACACTTCCTAAATCTTATTTTAGTGCATAATTTATCTCTGCATTTTAATATGATAATACACTAACTGGCTGCCTTTTTCCTATAAAGTCCGGTATGTTTGTTTACTTTTCCACTAATTGCTTCTTTTCTCGTTCAAACAATTACTTGTTAATTTGATATATATCTCAGATATAGTCATATAAAACACTATATCCATATCCGTAAGTGATTTTCATCGCCCATTCATTAGTAAGACCCCTTAGACTATCCATTCATTAAATATTTTAATTTTTGTTTTTACTTTTGTTGTACTTTATTGATAGTTTTAACGAACCTGAACAACGCCATTGTTTTCAAATATTAGCTGACCAATTAGGTTGTAGGATTAACTTTGACCCCCACCTTACTACCCATAGGGGTATTGGGATTAGGTTTCTATTAATAAGTAACAAATAATAACATCACACTAAGGTTTTAACTAATTTTTCTTTCATTGATATACTTATGTATTGAATTTCCCCAAATAGGTTCAATTTAAGTTAATTCTGCCAATTTCTTTTATAATGCTCTATTATTAAACTAACCATACCATTAAACTAACCATACAACGTCCTATCCTCGCTATTTCCCCCAGTATAATTGAAACATAATGTAACCCTCACAGCCTGCGAAAATTTGCCCTGGAAGTGACTTTCTTTACCACAAGATGTAAATACCATGGATTATGATAGCACATTGAAATGACGTTCTTACCATTCCTTACTATTTCTATTATATTGTTTTTATTTTATTTTACTTTATTATTTAAACTTACTTCCCCACAAGTTAGTTTCTTAACATTTGGTCTCCCTGATAAAGCCTTGGGGCTCAACCATTGTCCAACCCCTGTCCAATGTTTGTTCATCCCTATATATCACTGGCGTGATGTGGAAAACTTGGAAGAGTTTATTTAGTATTTGTACACTCATCTACTCTTTTTTTTTTATTTATCTATTCATTTACTTATTTGCTTATTTCATTCGTTTATTTGGATCACTAACACATATGATTGTAATCAATTAATAAATAGATATAATTGAATGTTTACAGGCTGATGTTTGTCGATTGTTTATCCTCTCCGTTTTTTATTTGCCTTATAATTGTACATAAATAGATAAACAAATAAATAAATAAATAAATAAATATATA
>NC_068984.1:107778436-107780045 GCF_001194135.2 Octopus bimaculoides | reverse complement strand
TATATATATACATACATTATATTTTCAAATATGAATGAGAAGCATACACAAAGTATGTATTTTGCCTTTTCTTGTGCAGGCTGCGTTTATAGGCATAAGAGTATATATTCTCATCAATTCGCTTGGTTTTAAATCTCGTATTTTTTAGTCAGGAAAGAAGACCGCTTCCATGAGTCTTGAGAAAGCATTTTAAACAAGGCAAAGAGAAGAAGGTGCCAGGGGTGGGGTTAATACCAGGCTCCGAATTAAACTACAACGAGATAGGACATGTCGGCGTTTGAACACCGAGCGCGGAAAATCTGAAGAAATAAATAGCGCCAGACATCTTGATGGAAGCTCTAACGACTGTAGGAATTCGCCGCCTGAACACACATAACAAGCGCGCGCGCGAACACACACATATTTGTGTGTATATATATATATATATATATATGTGTGTGTGTGTGTGTGTGTGTATATATATGCCGTTATATAATTTTATGCTATAAATATTTGTATGTTCATAAATGCATGTATATCATTTGTTTCCCCGACAAAAATAAAAAAATCAGAACAAAAACAAAACGAAACAAAGAACATGTGTGTCGCTGAACAGGTTTGTGGTGGTTTCGAGTGAGATTTATGAAAAACAGGCTGTTATAGGCAGCTGACACTAACAACCCATGGTTTGATACAATCTCCAGATCCAGTTATTGTGCAGTCGGAGACAAGTCGGCGGGTTTGGAATATATATGGTTATCATATAATGTTGTGTCTTATATATTATTAACATTATATATTGAGTTACAACGTAAATAATTGCTAACGCAACTTCTTTCATGAATACGTGTATATTCCTGAGCATGAACATGTAAAAAGAAATGCACACATGCACATGTATATTGTACGTATAATGCATACACACACACACACACACACACATATACACATACGATATGCATATAATACATACATGCATATATATATATACATATACTCGCACACACATATACATACACATACAAGCATATAGATACATAGATAGATACATACGTATGTATATGTAGGTACACATTTATGCTTGTGCATGTATGCATTATAGAAAGGGCAAATGCTATCAATGACCTTTGCCTGTCTATTTAGTCTAAACGCCGGCAATAGTCAAGATTAACGTTCCTTCAAACTTGCTGGAAATGCAAGGAACAAACAAAAAAATACAAAGATCTTCCTTCCTTCTTTCCTTCCTTCCCTCCTTCCTTCCTTCTTTGTTTGTTTGTTTGTTTGTTTCTTTGCTTCTTTCTTCCTCTCTCTCTCTCTTCCATTTTCTTTCTCTTTCTTTCTCTTTCTTTCTTCCTCTATCATTTTATATATATACACTTATATGTACTTCTACCCATAAAATCCCAAATAACGAGAATATTCTTATATCCCGTATTTTTTTTTCGTAGATATTCATTGGCAAAAGACCCGTGATTCCTACATATCAACGAACACGCATGCAAATTATGTACTCACAAACATACACGTATCTATGAGTATATAAACGCATGTATACGTGGACGTATATAAATGTATATACATATACACATATATACATATATATATATACATACATACATACATATATATA
>NC_068984.1:107776960-107777418 GCF_001194135.2 Octopus bimaculoides | reverse complement strand
GAAGAAGAAGAAGAAGAAGAAGAAGAAGAAGAAGAAGAAGAAGAAGAAGAAGAAGAAGAAGAAGAAGAAGAAGAAGAAGAAGAAGAAGAGGAAGCAGAAGTGGAAGAAGAGGAGGGGGAGAAAGAACCAATTACATCAAATACAGAATAGACAACACACGAGAAAGTGATTAGTGCAGAATTTGTGGACAAAATGGTGAAACCGTATGGCATATCACCAGTCAATGTACGCCACTAGCCCAGAAAGAATATAAGAGACGTCGGGACAACATAGCAAGGATTGCCCATTGGACACTTTGCAACAAGTATGGGCTTGACTGAGCAGAAAAGTGGTACCAACATAAACCGGAATGCATCATCGAAAATGATAATACAAAGATCCTATACGATTTTATGATTCAATGCGACCATGAGATAGAAAATAATAATAATAATAATAATAATAATAATAATAATAAT
>NC_068984.1:107771957-107775747 GCF_001194135.2 Octopus bimaculoides | reverse complement strand
GGGGGGGGGGAGCATCATAGCCATGTGTTGAGAGGAATTGTTTGGGATTTGAATAATTCACCTTTGGAAACATGGGTGTTTTGCCCAACATCCTTAAACGAACTTTATTCAGGGACCTTTTGAGCGGTATGGGCTACTCGACCTGAAGAAAATTCTAACTGGGCCCCACCTGCACGGTCATGCGCTGTTCATCTTGATATGAGATCACCATGTCACGCATGTATGGTTGTGATGCATGTGCCTGGTGTACCCTTATCAGACGGGTAGTCATGATGGGTATAATAGGCTTCATATATTTTACCCCAGTGTCACTTTGATGGCATGCCCTGCTCTCTCACTCAATAATAATAATAATAATAATAATAATAATAATAATAATAATAATAATAATGATTATAATAATAAATCAGAATTGATATGAGAGCAGAGCAAACCTAAAAAACTGTTCTGCTGGCGACAGCTAGGATTTTGAGATTGGTACTTGGATGTTGAATGTCTCGCACGATAATTAACAACCAAGTATGAAAGCTAACAATGTGCGGAAAGAGACCCTGTGAGACCTCTGACGGCAGGCTGCTGTCCACTCTCACAGAATCTATCAGAGCAAACAAGACTGAGCTCTCTGACAAGTAAAGCAACAACAACAACAACAATGGTGACAAAATTACAAGAGTGAAAACAGTTAATAAGAACATTCAAAAAATTAGGTGGAATATTGAATCGTAAAACCTGATAGGATTATCTTGTGGTTTAAATAAGGCTGGAATCATACTGACCCCAGGGTTAAAACATTTAAGGTTAAAACATGTAGGATTAAAACATTTAAGGTTGAAATGTTGAGTGTATCGAATTGCTACGACACAACCTTGAACATTTTCTGACAGTTTGTGGCATATCTACCATGATCTTGGTTTCTTCTTTATAATATTTACACATCTATAAACATTTGCAGCCGACATTAATTAAATGTGACGCTAACATTAGTGGTTCGATAGAGATGGATAAAATAAGAAGGCGGCGAGCTAGCAGAAACCTTAGCATGCGGGGCGAAATGCTTAGCGGTATTTCGTCTGCCGTTACGTTCTGAGTTCAAATTTCGCCGAGGTCGACTTTGCCTTTCATCCTTTCGGAGTCGATAAATTAAGTACCAGTTACGCACTGGGGTCGATATAATCGACTTAATCCCTTTCTCTGTCCTTATTTGTCCCCTCTGTGTTTAGCCCCTTGTGGGCAATGAAGAAATAGAGGTGGATAAAATAAGTACTAAGCTTACATACAGGTACTGAACTTGATATGACCGGTTAACGTCTTGGTAACAGGCGTTGCTTCAGCTGCTGTTGTTCCTGCTGCATCTGCTGTCGCCAATGGTGGTGGTGCTACGGTTAACGAGAAACCCCGAGAACAACGCATTCAGCATTTGTTTCGAATAAGTATAACATTCTACTCTGTACAACTGTGTTAAGTTGCATTTCAAAACACTATCACTATAGAATCATCGTACACAGCATATATATGCATCTATGAATATATACATAGATACATGCGTTACAGTACATAGTACATACGTGTATACATACATGTAAATATGCTTGTGAATATATATTTATATATAGACATGCATATGTATAATACATATTTAGTAAAACACATAGATACATAAACACACACACACACGCACACACACACACACACAAACACACACACACACACACACACACACACACACACACACACATATATATATATATACACACATGCATATATATAATATATGTTTAGTAAAACGCATACGTACAGAAACACACACATGAACGCATATATGCTCGCATGTATGTAAAATTCTCCGTGTATGTCCGTACAAATAAGAAGATAATTACATCTGCACTTACAACATCTATTATTGATATGTATACATGCAGGAATCAATATATCTGATCGTGTATATGACCAATACAGCTGTAATTACGTGTACGTGCGCACTTTATAAATATTCATTAGAGAAATGTCAAGTATCTCGCCATTTTCGAATAAAATCTTTCTATTAGATGTTCCAAACGTTTGTCGCTCTGTCGGCAAGGCACACATGAACGAACACATTTGCAAGAGCGTTGCTTCTGAATTTATAATGCAATACTTTCAATGGCTTGCAGAACTGATCTCTATATATGATTTTATAAGTTATTTTGGGTTGTGGTGAAAAGCAATTATAGCACTGCTAAAATAACTGGCATACATATCAGTAAGATTCTACTGTATTGGATCAATCGTTTGTCCTGTTGCGCGCACACACACACACACACACACACACACACACACACACACACACACACACACACACACACACACACACACACACACTCAAAATAAACTAACAAAATCCCATAAAACCTTCCTTCTAGAGAAACAAGACCTGAAATTTTAGTGGAGGAGACAAGTTGATTACACCGACCCAAATGATCAAATAATATTTATTTCATCGATCATGAAAGAACGAAAGACAAAGTCGACTTCGGAGGTATTTGAACTTAGAACGTAAAGAGGAACGAAATGCCGTTAGGCATTTTGTCTGGCGTGTTAACGATTCAGTCATTTCACCGCCTTAAATAATAATAATAATAATAATAATAATAATAATAATAATAATAATAATAATGATAATAATAATAATAATAATAATAATGCCGATGTTGACAAAGCACTTACCCATCAATGGTTAATGGCTACTAGCTTAAAATCAGAAACAGAAGGGTTTATCATAGCAGACCAAGATCAATGCCTACCTACAAGAAACTACCAGGCCAACATATTGAAGAACGGCAGCTGCCCAACATGCCGTGTATGTCAACAAAAAAATGAAACCGTCGATCATATTGTCTCCAGGTGCAGTCTTCTTGCGCCTACAGAGTATCCCAACAGGCATGATAGAACTACACAATATATTCACTGAGTAATTTGCAAAAACCTGGACCTGATGAAACTGATAAAAACTGGTGGGAACACAAAGCAGCTCCAGTTCTTGAAAATGATCACATCTCACTCCTCTGGAACTTCACCATTCAAACTGACAGAAAGATAGATGCAAATAGTCCACATTATATTGAAAGACTTCAGACAAAAATCATGCCTCCTCATTGATATGAATGCCCCAATCGATATGAATGTATATGTAAAGACCTACCAAAAACTGAGAAAGTATAAAGATCTTGAAACAGAAATTGGCAAAATGTGGAACCTGAAGACTAAAACAATATCTGCTGTCATAGGTGCTTTAGGAATGATAGCAAAAGGGGCTGATTGCTACCTAGCTCAGATTCCAGGAAACCCCAAATGACAGAAATTCAAACGATAGTGCTCATAGGAACTGCCCATAACCTACGTAAAATACTGTCTATGTAATCTAGAATTTGAACACAAACTCATAATTTTCTTATGCTTTCTTAAACATTCTCTAGAACAGTACTATCTACAAAACCGAATATATGATACCTAAGCATAAGACCAACACGAACTTCTAACTTGTTGTCTATTGAGGTCTCTGGCTTAGACTTGGAGACATCTTGTACAAATACAAAGCAAAAGTCAAAGATATAATAATAATAATAATAATAATAATAATAATGATAATTATAATAATAATAATAATAATAATAATAATAATAATAATAATAATAATAATAATAATAATAATAAAAATAATAATAATAATAATAATAATAATAATAGATAAAGCCAATGAAATAAGAGAACTAGACGAAAGCCAACCATATAAGTATTTAGGAGTCAATGAACT
>NC_068984.1:107762665-107767977 GCF_001194135.2 Octopus bimaculoides | reverse complement strand
AATTCCTATCATAATAGGTGCCTTAGGTATAATAAAAAAATATTCAGACAAATACATAACAAAAATAGCAGGACTTACAAATATATATAACATACAGAAAATCGCACTACTGGGTACTGCACACATTCTACGCAAAACACTTTCAATACAGTAAACATAAGAGCACCACAGCAAACCACAGCACATACCCAAGGCGCACAGAGCTGCGCTCGGTAGTGAAGTGAAAGCACGTTATAAAAATAAAATACTGAACAATAATAATAATAATAATAATAATAATAATAATAATAATAATAATGCTTTGCTGATTATGTTCTCAGTACGAACTGTAGTTCAGATGAATCTGTTGGTGATATTTGTTTAGTATAGAATATTATGGCATTTGAGTTTTCTATTGATCTTCCCCACAAAGTCAATATTAAGACGTAGAAGTTCTCATATCCTTATCAAATCCTTATCAATTGAATAGTGCTTCCACGTTTTTGATCGATGAGATACAGGAATGTATGTTAGCTACTTATAAGTTGGTGGACTGATCTGTTGAGAAATACAGTTGTAGGACATACGATGCACAAATATTGATAGGACACAAAACACCGAATTTTTGCAGCTTAATTGAAATTTAAGACGAATCATGAGAAGCTATAGTTTCTATCACGGAACCATCAAAGCAACGCCTTTTTCTTTTTCTAAATATGCATACGACAGCTAACGTGATGCAAAACGAGCGACTAGTATGTCTTCACATTTAAGCTTAAGATTATTTTACTCTGTCTCCCACGTAATAGAAATCAGTCTTGAGAATTGTAATAGTTTATAAAGTACGGTTTAGTTACTTGTAAAGAAAAATTTAAGTCGTTTATTCCAGTTTAGTATTGATAGTCAACACTAAGACCAAGAATTAGCTTGAATTTATCTTTATTTTTCTTTATTTCAATAAATGCGAAGCGCATCTTGGTTTTACTACACAAGTATAAATGCTATTAATATTTCATGTGATATCCTTATATATGTGACTGTTTTTCAGCCTTTGAATTCTTAATTTCTTTCAATTGTCCATATGAAGCATACAGCAGAGTTTCAACATTCTTATCATTATATGTCATCTGTAAAGGTAATGACACTCAAAATTTGCTTACATAAATTTTATGTTAATGACAGAAATGCGTAATTTATTTCAAACTAATACTTGGCATCAGATAAATTCCAAAACTATGATTGGATTTGTTAAGCTTGCAAATTTGCTAACAATTTTCACTAGATATGCTAATATGAGATGAATTTTCCGTTGATTTTGACGATCAGTAATCGCAAATTATTGAATTTTAAAATAAGCATGCAAAATTTGCTCGATGATGCAATAGAACATTTTAAAATGAATATAAATTTGGCTCTAAATCGTGACCAAAGGATTCGAATTATGAATACTTGTGTGGTAATCTTATTCACTCGTTAAATAAATGTATTTTGTTAGAGCTACTGAACTGATTTGACTAGCTTATCGAAAGATTTCTTAAAACGGAATCTATCAGTTCACTCGAATATTCAGTGATGACTTCTCACTGTGAGCTCATCTTTGGAGAGATTATATAAATAAAACTCGCAATTGAGTACAACTTGAAAGTATGTACGATACATTCGCATGGGATGTGGAATATCTCTGACGGAAATGTCAGCACATTGGACCGTTTCAAATATTTAGGCTCTAACAAAGTCTCTATGATGATTGGGTCAGTCCTTTATCTCTGAATCTCCAAATATTTACATAATTATGAAAATTTAGCAGTGTACATTAGTCAAACTGGGTGGCTGTGTATTTGAGAAGCTGTGACTACAGAACGATAGGAGGTTGTAACTGTGATTTGAACTGTGTCTTGTGAGGAAGTGTGGTTAGGTGATGTTGCTACAAGTTAATCAAACAAGAAGGAACTCGATCTCCAATTCTTAGTAGCCAATGTGTCCAACTAATATTGCATCGGACTAGGTTTTACAAGTGTCAAAAGTACGTGCGGACTGAATCTATAAGAAGTATAATTACTAATTGCTCCTTTATTTTAGGCAACCAACCTTTTACACAGTCATTAATATCTTTTGTTTACTGGTTGTAAGTCATGTGCGTGCGAACACGCTGACAGCTTAAAGAGAACAGTGCTTCTGGTGCATCAGGTTGGAAATTATAGATTTTTGGTTCGTATGTACATTCCAATTTTACCAGTGGCTCTCAAACCTATGAATGACACTTCCAACAAATCCCCAAATGTTATTGAAATATTTCGCCTCGCTCCTTTTGTCAATGAGAAGACAACATAAAGTTTGCATCCAATTTATCTTCGACACTGTATTAAGCAAGTTTTAAATATTGGACATAGACGCAGGCGTGACTGTGTGGTAAAAAGCTTGCTTTTCAATCACATGGTTCTGGGTTCAGTTCTATTGCGTGGAATCTTGGCCTTCTACTATAGCATGGGGCCGACCAAAACCTTGTGAGTGGATTTGGCAGACGAAAACTGAAATAAGCCCGTCGTATGTGTGTGTGTATATATATGTATACAGAGAGAGGGAGAAAGAGAGAGAGAGAGAGAGAGAGAGAGAGAGAGAGAGAGAGAGAGAGAGAGAGAGAGAGAGAGAGAAAGCTATACATGTGTGTCTTTGTGTCTGTGTTTGTCCCCAGCCACCACTTGACAACTGGTCTTGGTGTGTTTACGTAACTTGGTAGTTCGGCAAAAGCGACCGATAGAATAAGTACCAGACGTAAAAACCTCTCGAGGCGGTGCCCCAGCATAGCCACAGTCAAATGATTGAAACAAGTAAAAGATAAAATATACAATAAATATTAGTATATTAGCTCAAAGTGAAATACGCAGAAATCTAAGATATATTATTTTTTGCTATATTTATTAATGAGCTCATCGACCCTGGATTGAATGCATATTAAAAGCAATTTGCATGTCACCTTTCGCTTGCAGACAGCTTTTGCATCTCGTAGTTATAATTGCCAAAGCAGGAACGTCTTCTGCACGTTTCATTTTATGTAATCACGGCAATCATTTCCAGGTTTTATAGGTCTCGACCACCCAACTCCTCTTAGAAACACTGCCCTACATAAGCGTTACTGATCTGCGAAATTGTTCTTTAATCGAAAATGAAGTATTGTTTCTGAAAGTGTTGACTATTTTGCTAACGGGAAAAAATAATCAGAAGCTTCACCGTTGTCAGTGACAGTTAGGTGGTAGATATTGTGCACAACTGCAGCCATTTGAAATTTTCTGAACCCATGTTATTGTTCCATTATTCTTCGAAAGTGAATTCTATAAAACCTAATGACTTAGTACTTCAAACATACAATGTAAGTTATAACAGTTCCATAAAGGGAGTAAAAAAAAATAAAAAGCAACATGAACGTCTGCGTAAACATAGTTCGACCAATCAGATTAACTGGTGTGTAGCCAAATAGTCAGTAGGCTTGCTTGAAAGTAAGTTTTGTGAATTTTCTCGCTAAATCGTTGTGTCGAAGGTACCAGAAGATTTCACTGACTGTTATAAATGATGGGATATTGAATTCCAAGCAGCTACACAGAACTGTCTGTTATAGGGTATTATCGATCTTTCTCTTTATTCTGTTTTTAAAATTAAAAGACTAGTATTACATTTATAACTAAAATATTTTATGCAATGAAGATTTGTAACTACCATACTCCCCAGGTCATGTATGCTGTCAAATTTAGATAATTGTTGTACATATGTGAATGGTAATCTCCCAAGTAGTAAAACACATGGAAACTTATTATTATTGTAGTCATTCTCATATTCACATGCAACTTACCCAATATTGAGTTCTACAAACAACTAATTAATGACTAAGACCTTCTAGAATGTTGACCTACTAGACTGGCAACGGTTGGTTAGACTTCCTAATTGCCTAATATATCACCACCTCAAGTTCTTTATAAATTCCTTTAATATGAGTTACATTTCGCGTACCAGTCGTGTGCAGACCAATGCCTGTTTCCATTCGATCATATTTTTGCTAATGAGATTTAAAAGTTGTTCGTGCCTTACCAAATTTTCCATCATCACTAGCAACTTTAATATTTCTTATCATGAACACTGTGTAGGGACTGTACAATGTTATCGATAATCGAAAGTTATCGATAACCAAATTAATTTCACGGATGTGTAATTATGTCACTACCAAAACTTTCCAAAAATATCTGTTTATTATCTTTCACCAGTAAACTATGTTGCCTTATGTTTATGAAACCTTTGACACGGCTAAAATTTGTTATTATTTTTTTCAGACCATTGACTCCTTGCCTCATTAATTCAATGAATCTCATAATTAGAGGTAGCGAGCATACGTTTCATGTCTCTTGATTTAAATAAGCATAAAAGAAAATCATCTGGTTCTCTCTATAGATCGCTGTTAACACATGGAAGATAGATGTATCTTCAGAACATTAATCGGAATTAGAAAAAAAGAATATTAATGTTGAATGTACCTTTTTATGATATATTCATTAAAAAACATTTAATTCTGGCTACAAATTTAATTTCATATAAAAATATCAAATTATTAGTACCATTCCAAACAAGGAATATTTGGCGTAAACATTGGCAAATACCAAATATCGCTTTAGGATTGATAAACTCTCACCCCAATCTAATAAGACACCTCCCTTTCTTCCTTTGTTTCATCCACCAAATTAACGCTCTTTTTCTGAATAAAGTCATACAAATTCGTCCTTTTTTAATGTTTGTCTCACTCAGCTTTTCTTCTGTCCTCCATGCTTAAAATTTTGCCCTTTGACGATATAAATGTTTTCATTTAAAAAAGGTCGCTTCTCTAAGAACAGTTTTCAGGTAGTGAAAAACATAATTGAGAAATTCTGTTTTTATTTACACACACACACACACACACACACACACACACACACACACACACACACACACACACACACACACACACACACACACACACACACACACACACACACATACACGCACGCACACACAAACACACACACACATACACGTACGTGTGTGTGTGTGTGTGTGTGTGTGTGTGTGTGTCGCATTTTATTTATATCATAAAATTTACCTTTTTAATATCCCCTCAAGAATAATAAAAAGCATGCGTGTTTTTAGAATAGAAAAACATAGAAAAGCCCAAACTCCACAGGTGATTCATAATATAACTGTTCCCTACAGCTGTTTCAACAAAGAGAAAGGGAGAGAGAAGGAGAGAGAGCGGAAGCGAGAGAGGGAGATAGTAAGAGAGGGGGAGGGAGAGGGAGAGAAAGGGGAAGAGAGAG
>NC_068984.1:107753886-107762654 GCF_001194135.2 Octopus bimaculoides | reverse complement strand
GAGAGAGAAGGAGAGAGAGCGGAAGCGAGAGAGGGAGATAGTAAGAGAGGGGGAGGGAGAGGGAGAGAAAGGGGAAGAGAGAGAGGATGAAAGAGACGAATGGAGAGGGAGAGAGAGAGTAAAAGCATCATCATTTATATAATCACGTATTTACTATACGTAGTAACATTAAATAATATATTTTATCCTTATATATACATGTGTGTGTATACACACACAGCCACATAGACAGACACATAGACACACACACACATGCACAATGTCCTGATGATAAATTTAAAGTGTAACTGGTTGAATACTTGGGACTGCATGAATAAACTAGCAGTGTTGAAATAACTATTTTTCAGTTATGTTCAATATATTAATAAATAGATAAATAAATAAATAAATGAAAAACTTAAGCTCCCACCGGGTCAACGTAACCTCAGACTGCAACATTGGACATTAAACAAATCAAGATTTCGAAGGATTATGTTTGCAAATCGAATTTTGGCGTTTACAATGAGGGTTGAATCGACAAACTGAAAGTACAGTTTGCTCTTATTTTATGTGCGTGCATTTTTCTGAGAAAGGAAGGATTCACGACTTTATAGGATCTTTACACTGGAATAGAAAATTGAGGAAGAAATCATTACAATTTTTTTGACTAGAGTTCAGATCCCAATTTTTGCCAAAAAAGGAAAACAGACTCAGCAAGTGGCTCTTAAGGGCCAGAAGACCAATTAGGTCTAGCGACCAAGAACGAGTACATGTTTTTGCATAGTTTTCTTCGAAATTTCAAATTACAACTTTTGTTTTAACTCAAAAGATATTGTAGATATTGGAATGCGCGA
Organism: Octopus bimaculoides; assembly: GCF_001194135.2. Lineage (NCBI taxonomy): Eukaryota > Metazoa > Mollusca > Cephalopoda > Octopoda > Octopodidae > Octopus > Octopus bimaculoides. The sequence goes on along the minus strand of NC_068984.1, from coordinate 107,761,821 downwards.
GCTTATCCTGTTACAGTCTGGTTCGAATTCGGACACATGTGACTACAAATCAAACTGTCTAACCACGTGACTATGAATACTTGTATTATGCAAGTATCCTGAAAAAGAGGATGAAATTTGATGTTTAGGTAAGATGTGGCCTTGTATGTCAATTCATTTCAGATTGTGCTCAACCGTAACGCGCAAGTGAATATGATCTATTAGCTTGTACGATATTTTTTCCAACTGTTTTAGGGGTCTGTGTAGTCGCGAGCAGCCATAGACCCTCTCTGTCCTTTTCATTTCCGACCTAATGGAACATCAAGGAAGAAGAAGGAGAGATGGTTGAATCAGTAATCGGCTGGTACTCATCTGTAGCTGAGCAGACTGGAACAATTTGAAATGTTGTGTTTTGCTACCCGACGCAGGAATCGAACCCACGAACTTATGACATGACTGTGAGCCTAACATACCTGTCCAGAATGCTATGCACCTGCACCGCTTTGGGATTTACAGGTAATATACATATTTATGGATATATGTATGTTTGTATATATTTATATATATATCAGCAAATCAGTAATTTGTCCTCGACCGAGTACAACCGTACTGATAGATATATAGACATTGCTCCAGCCTTGAACACTTGAACACAAACAAATGAAATCAAATAAATAAGGAAAGGCATGTTTCAACATATGATAGTTATCATGAAATACTTAAAACGACACTTCAGAAATCGGTTGTTTTTCTTCAAGACTCTTGAGTCGTTTACATTTTTATATCAATGTACGTCATTGTTTATGTTTATGTTGTTGTTGCTGTCATTGATGTTGTTTAAACTTCACCCACCAGTCAAGCCTGATTTATCATATCTATGATCATTGATATTGTTACGGTAATATCTAATGTAGATTATTATTGCTGTGTCATTGTTGTTCTTGTTACTAATATTGCTGATCTTGTTGTTTTAGCACGCTATCATCTTTGACAATTCTGAACCTGTGTGACATCACAACTGTACTTTTGCACTTTATACGCACGCACACACACCCACACACACACATACACACACACACACACGCACGCACACACACACACACACACACACACGCGCGCGCGCACATACACGCATGATGTGTGTGTATATGTATGTATATATATATATATACACACATATATATGTATATATTTATGTATACATGCACATATATATATATTCATGCATCTATATATATATGCATATATTTATGTATACATACATATATATGTGTATGTGTGTGTGTGTTTGTGTGTATGTGTGTGTGTGTGTGTGTGTGTGTGTGTGTGAGTGAGTGTATGTGTGTGTGTAATTTTATAATTTAAAGTGTCCTATGTAATCAACTTGTGTTACTTGTTCTGTGTCTTTATGTTTCGGATTAAAATCCCACTGAGGTCAACATTGCCTTTTATCCTTCCAGAATTTACTAAAATAAAGCACTGGTTAAGTACTGAGGTCTTATAATTCCACTCCAGATTACTGTTCTTATGCCTGAGTAAGAAATTATTTATTCTTTAAAGTGTATTTTCCTATTTTAAAACCATAACATTTGAACTGTTATTTCTATCAGATCCAGCCACCGCGTTGCAGCTCGCTCGTTGGTTTGCAGATACGTATGTTCGTATGTTTGTATGCACTATATATATATATATATATATATATATAGTAAATCCCAAAAAGGAATATATATATATATATATATAGAGAGAGAGAGAGAGAGATTGTGGCTTAGCTATTTACAAACATAAATGAGCATTGCTATGGATATAAATTTATAAGGTGGAAGAGTTGCACGTTTTAAAGCAGTTGTCCAGAGACATATTCATTCTCGTTCGTTTGGGAACAGCAGGAAGGATTATGTCACATCTGCAGGATAGCTAGCTACTATGGTTGTACATGACTTTTCTTTTCTGTCACAAATAGATACGTGTAATCTATTATGTTTGCACTTGGTAGAAATTTTCATAGGAATGTTCCACCATTATTACTTATGCTGTATTTCGTAGGAGAAAAGTTGTTTTTATTTATCACGGAGTAGTTTTTCCAAAGGACGTAGTGGATATTGTTTTAGTATGAACATAATGTCTCAGTGGGAGGTAGTATCTGAATGAAATTTGGGGACAGCTGCTGATTACATATGTTATATATCTTCCACTGAAGACTGACATAATCGATACTTGTGGTTGTATATTGGGAGATTAAGAGCTTCATCGTCCCATGTGTTGATCAGAACTTTCGTAGATATCTCCTTTTCTTGAATTGCAATAGTATACTCTTCGAAATGTCTAGTCTCTCCAAGACAGGCTACACATCATGTTAATATTACCACCCTCCTAGGGCGGCAAGCTGGTAGAATCGTTAGCGTGCCAGGTGAAATGCTTAGAGGCATTTCACCCGTCTTTGTGTTCTGAGTTCAAACTCCACCGTGGTCGACGTACTCGACCTATCCTCTCCCCAAATTACCTGCTTAATGTCAAAATTTTAAACCAAAATTTCAATGTCCGTGGAAGATTGCAGTTGATGTTAGTATCTTGCACGTTTTGATGTCTACAGAGCACATTTCATCATATGGCCAATCGATATGCTAAATGTTAATACAGTACTGGTACTGCAAATGCAATTTGGTGTATAACCTTTTAAAGAGAAAACCCTGTCAGCCATAGATTTTTTTATTTGGTTATAAAATTTCTTTTTTTGGTTGTTTTATTTTTGTTCACAACACCTTTATATGATATATGTTTATCAATATCTAGCTATTTGTAGCTATCGTTTTGTGAAACATGAGAGACAGACAGACCATCGTTGCAAAGGTTTGGTATTTGAGAAACATTTTTTTCGACGTTAAGTCGTTGAACATGAAAATTACCTATGTATGTATGTATGTATGCATGCATGTATGTATGTGTGTGTGTGTGTATGTGTGTGTGTGTGTGTGTGTGTGTATGTGTGTGTGTGTGTGTGTGTGTGTATCTATGTATGTGCACCCAGAACCACGCTAATAGTTTAGGAGTGAAATTTTGGATTTTTCGGTTTTCTGTGAATCGATTTCGATAAAACTCTTCCCAGTTGGTTTGCACACTATGGCAACACTGTTGTTATGTTTTCATTATTCTGTGTAACGTCCTTTTTTTTAATTTCAGATTCTTCAGTTTCTGGGTGAACTACGCTAATAACCTTTGAATGAAAATAGCCATTTCTTTTTCAGAAAACGAAAGTTAATGAGATATATTAAGCACACATTGAGTATATATTTAACAGAAAAAAACATATTATAACATTTATTGACATATGTATTGACATTGAATTATTTAACCACATGAACGCCATTTCGACTGATAACTTCAAAAACCCTATTAGTCATAGAATCTGTCAATTTCTTAATAGATGCAGTTTGGACTGCCTCTGTTGCAGCTTTGATGGTCGCCCATAAGACATCTTTCGACGTAAATAGGTGGTCTTAAAAGGGTTGTGATGCATTGATTCGAGATTCCTTAGAAGTGACAGCATTATGTCATCCAGCCAGGGATCCAAGCCTTCTTCAGGAGATTGCAGTAGGCGGTTGCGGTCACTTTAACCTCTACAGGCACCCTGACTTGGCGAACACGTCTGTCTCCAATGATACTAGCCAACAACATGACTCATCCACCACCCTGTTGTTGACGTCGTAAACGTTGGTGACATTCATTTCCAAAATAGACCCAACCGTTTGCCCAACCGTTAGTTTCGTCAAGGGTTGCCTTGGTTTCGTTAGTGAACAAAATACAACCCATGCCTAACGTATGTGTGCACTGAGGAAAATCTACCACATCGGTAGTTCTTTCGTTCACGACGACACATGGTAGTGTGTTTCTTCTGTCACTCTTGCAGCTGCGTCCTTCATTGTAAATGAACTTTAAGCACCATTGGCGTCTACGAAAAGGTCATATTTGGACAAACTTTGACGTCCACCCTGTATGTTTGTATGTTCATATGTATAAAGTGTTTTTGCAGATTTTCGTCGAACTGATTAGAGTACAAAAACAACAGACGGTTTGAACGTCATAGATAATAATACACGATATGAGGAATAGTGCTGATAAGATCATTAATAGATCCTGTTGAAAATCTCCATTTACGCACACCATTTCTGTAGATACACTACCATTTCTATAAACTCACACACACACACACACACATCAGCTAACAGCCAACAACTGACACGGCCACTTCAAAAATCAAAACCACGAAGGCGACTAACATCATAACCTCTCAACGATTCTATGTGGTAAAAAGATTAGAAAACGACCACATTCCCACAAAAAGCCTTCTTCAACACCAAATTCAGCTACTTAGTTCTAACATAGAATGTTTAAAAAGCCTCAAGTTTGACAAGACTATCAAACCTACAAAAACCCGAAAATTAAAGAAAAAATATAATATGAAAACCATATTTCACATTGATATCACCATAGAAACCATCAAGCAAAAGGTATGTGCTAAAGCTGCCCGCACAGCAAGGTATGAAAAGCGTTTTAGATTCTTCAAGTACAACAACAGGTTAAAAAATAACCCCAAAAATTTTACGGGAAGATAGGGAAAATACAAGTTACAGTAAAGTCTGTCCCATCAAATGAAGAAGTGCAGGAATTTTGGAATAAAATTTGGGCAGAAGAAAAAAAAAGACAATGAAAAGGTCCCTTGGATTGATAGAATATTTACAGACTTAGACTCCTTAGAAGAGCAAAAGTGGGAGGGTATCAGGGTAGAGGATGTACGATCTGCTCTCAGGAAGTCAAGCAAATGGAAGTCTCTAGGAAAGGATAAGATTCCTAACTTCTGGTTGAATGCCTTCCCAGAGAACCATGAACTGCTAACAAAACTTTACAATAATGTTTTGCAACAACCTAGTATGATTCCCTCTTCGCTAGTTAATGGTGTAACGTTCCTACTTCCAAAAAATGAAGAAACAAATGAACCAAAAAATTATAGACCCATAACCTGCTTAACAACAATGTATAAAATGCTAATACCTGTCTTGACTGAATATACCTATAGTTCTTTAATAGAAAGTGGCATATTCCTTAATAAGCAAAAAGGATGTAAACGTGGGTGCTATGGCTATGGTTGTAAAGATCAGTTACTCATCAATAAGATGATCTTGGAAGATTGTCACAAACGACACAAAAACTTGTCTGGATAGACTATAATAGCCTGGATAGACTATAAAAAAGCGTTTGTTAGTCTACCACACAGCTGGATTAAGAAATGTCTGGAGATGTATAAAATTGCACCTACTCTGCGAAGCGTCTTGTCTGTAAGTATGATATCATGAAGAACAATACTAACTTTGAACAGTGACAATGAATCTCTTAATGCTGGAGATGTGAGAATTTCATGTGGCATTTTCCAGGGTGACTCTCTATCACCACTTCTCTTGTCTAGCCTTAATACCTCTCTCGAAATTGCTTAATCATGTACTGTACGGTTATGAAATATTTGATAAAAATATAAATCACCTCATTGACATGGATGATTTAAAGCTCTTTGTAAAAAATGACCAACAACTACAGTACTAGCGATTGTTGAACAATTCAGTGATGATATCAGGATGCAATTTGGCCTCGATAAGTGTGAAAAAGCTTCCGTTATCAAAGGAAAAATGACAGAAACATCTAACGTTAACCTTGACCAGCAGAATGTCATAAAGGAGTTAGAACCAGTGGAGAGCTACAAATACCTAGGGGTATTTGAAGGGGACGGAATCAAACATTCAGTGATGAAAGAAAGGATCAGAAGGGAATTTTATAACAGGGTAAGAGCAATACTCAAGACAGCTCAATGTAAGAAACAGGATCGAAGCGATCAATACTTTAGCCATACTAGTCGTGACTTAGTTTCAATATCATTAGGTGGTCAATTACTGACATATGTAATCTTGGCAGAAAAATACGAAATTGTTGACAATGCATAGAATGCCCTAAGGCAGATAGAGAACAGCTTTATCTGCTAAGAAAAGAGGGAGGCCGTGGAATTTTACAACTGGAATTAACAAGTTGACCTCGGCGTTATTTGAACCCAGAACCTAAAGAGGACAAAATGACGCTAAGTTTTGTAAATTATCATAATATCGGTAATAATGTCATTATAATCTATATCATTCTTTTAAGCGTTTATATCCGGTTCTTCATTCGATTACAAAGTAGTTAAGAGATAAAGATTGTATCAAAGTTCAAGATGGGGATAGAATTGAAGCTTTGTAATTAAGATTTGTTTTGACAAGAATTCCGCCTATGTACACATCTATCTAGAAACACACATACACATACATAGGCATTTATTATAAATAAACAAAGATAGATTCAAAGAGATTATATGTGTAGAAGGAGAGGACGATGTCCAATTATTAACTGAAGTATCTCGAGGTTACTTAAAAATGAAAAATGAAACTGAGAGTTGCAGCTGAGTCGATTGTCTACCTGATTTCCAGTTATTACCTTGATAGTTCGAATCACATAAACAGTATCTACTTGTAGCTTGGAGAAACGCACTTAGCTCGCAATGACTTTATCAATATAGTTATTGGTGTGGTTCCTCTTACTGGCATATGATTGTGAGTATATTTAATTAACAATTATAATTTTTTAGTGAGAATAAAATAAAATGAAGGATAATATGATTATGGATTCGTAGCCAATGTAAATTTTTATGATTGAATATAATCATGTGTGAGTCCTGAAAATCGACACTTAATATATATTCTGAAAACGTTACGCTACTACAACTTTGAATATCGATGAAAAAATTAATGAAGTAAATTAATTTCCTTCTACACAAAATGTAAGCACTCTCCTTTGCAGAAACAAAACATAATTAAACAACACCGAAAACCGGAAGTACCACCATTATTTTCTTTATTAAACTTCCTGACTCCAACAATGGTCTTGTTAATTGTTTTCAAATACGAAAGCAATAAAACCAAACAACATACCAAAATCGAAGTACCACACACGCATACAACGCCAACATCAGCAGCCAAAGAAAAAAAAAAAAATATACCACAAAATTGTAACAACAAAAATGCAAAATATCGAAACATAACATTAATATAGAACTAAAAGAAAAAAAGTTAATCTTCTTTATAAAAGACTTCCATTATATTAATACAAAAAACAACGATGCAGCTTCAAATCACAATTCCTCAAATCCCAAATTACGCCTCATTGAAGCAAGACATGGCAAACTTCTGTCGAACTCTCATAACATACACAAAGTCATACATTCAACACATAGATAACACAAATGACGCAAACTACATGACAATTCACTGGAAATGTAAGTATTTAAGGTAAAAGGCTTAGGAAAAAAAAAACAAAAAACAAAAAGCAAAAACAAAAACGGATTATGTACGAAATAAAAGAATACGTAACACCAGTAACATTACCAACGGTTCCACTCGACTATATAGACCAACATAACTCACAAATACTATCCGTGGAAATATATTCAGTACACACAGCATGATGTGGCACGAAAATAATACGGACAGGCCAAGAACGGACGCACGTCAGTGTTAAAACTCGTACGCATTCTACATAATCTACACAGGAACTTCACCACACTACAATAACTTCTCTGATTAAGGCACCTAACTACCACAATCACAAAATGTTCCATAAACTCACTTTCCACCATCTATCGTCTTCGAAAACGAATATTTAGACGTAACAAAATCAAATACAAATGATTTTAGTGACAATACTTTCATCAAGAAACAGTAACATATTTGGCGGATTCCAACTTCATCAAAATTATGTACATATTAGATATAACACTGACAAAATGATAAAAGCACACATATCTCTCTGTCTGTCTGTCTCTCACACACTGTCTATCTATCCAAACACACACACACACACACACACACACACACACACACA